>NW_027513252.1:0-237435 GCF_048772815.1 Callospermophilus lateralis | reverse complement strand
AACAAACCATAGAGACAAGACCTGAGGAACTCCTTTATTGGGGGTTGTCAAGTTTCAAAGAGCTACTACAAACCATGTTGGATTTAGAGTTCCAAATTCATCTATCTATATAGGAGAGAACAGAGGGAAACCTAAATTTAAAAACTGCTACTGTAGACGAACGCTACAACCTAGAAGAACAAAATTTGGTGAGCCAAGTGGTATTTGTGTACTGATCATTAGCAACAAGTATCATCAAGATTGGGTGAAAAAATATTTGCTTCTATTTCGGAAACTCTTTATTTCTTAGAAGCTTTGGAACCCCTCTCAATGAAAGTTCTTTTCCACAGTGTGTGCCTAGGGCTAATTGAAGAGGAAACAATCCATAGAGACAAAACACAGAACTTCTTTATTTTGTCAAGATTCAAAGAGCTACTACAAACCATGTTGGATTTAGAGTTCCAAATTCATCTATCTATACAGGAGAGAACAGAGAGAAACCTAAATATAAAAACTGCTACTGTAGACGAACGCTTCAACCTAGAAGAACAAAATTTGGTGAGCCAAGTTGGATTTGTGTACTGATCATTACCACCAAGTATCATCAAGATTGGGAGAAAAAATATTTGCTGGTATTTCGGAAACTCGTAATTTTTAGAAGCTTGGCAACCCCTCTCAATGAAAGCGCTTTTCCACAGTCTGTGACTAGGGCTACTTGAAGAGGAAAGAAACCATAGCGACAAAACTGAGAACTCCTTTATTTTTTCAAGGTTCAAAGAGCTACTACAAACCATGTTGGATTTAGAGTCCCAAATTCATCTATCTTTACAGGAGAGAACAGATGGAAACCTAAATATAAAAACTGCTACGGTAGACGAACGCTTCAACCTAGAAGAACAAAATTTGGTGAGCCAAGTGGGATTTGTGTACTGATCATTACCACCAAGTATCATCAAGATTAAGTGAAAAAATATTTGCTGGTGTTTCGGAAACTTGTAATTTCTTAGAAGCTTGGCAACAACTCTAAATGAAATTGCTTTTCCACAGTCTGTGCCTAGGGCTACTTGAAGAGGAAAGAAACCATAGAGACAAAACTGAGAACTCCTTTATTTTGTCAAGTTTCAAGGAGCCACTACAAACCATGTTGGATTTAGAGTTCCAAATTCATCTATCTATATAGGAGAGAACAGAGGGAAACCTAAATATGAAAACTGCTACTGTAGAAGAAAGCTTCAAACTAGAAGAACAAAATTTGGTGAGCCAAGTGGGATTTGTGTACTGATCATTAGCAACAAGTATCATCAAGATTGGGTGAAAAAATATTTGCTGGTATTTCGGAAACTCGTTATTTCTTAGAAGCTTGGCAACCCCTCTCAATGAAAGTGCTTTTCCACAGTCTGTGCCTAGGGCTACTTGAAGAGGAAAGAAACCATAGAGACAAAACTGAGAACTCCTTTATTTTGTCAAGTTTCAAAGAGCTACTGAAAACCATGTTGGATTTAGAGTTCCAAATTCATCTATCTATATAGGAGAGAACAGAGGGAAACCTAAATATAAAAACTGCTACTGTATACGAACGCTTCAACCTAGAAGAACAAAATTTGGTGAGCCAAGTGGGATTTGTTTACTGATCATTAGCAACAAGTATCATCAAGATTGGGTGAAAAAATATTTGCTGGTATTTCGGAAACTCTTTATTTCTTAGAAGCTTGGCAACCCCTCTCAATGAAAGTTCTTTTCCACAGTGTGTGCCTAGGGCTAATTGAAGAGGAAACAATCCATAGAGACAAAACTGAGAACTCCTTTATTTTGTCAAGTTTCAAAGAGCTACTACAAACCATGTGGGATTTAGAGTTCCAAATTCATCTATCTATACAGGAGAGAACAGAGGGAAACCTAAATATAAAAACTGCTACTGTAGTCGAACGCTTCATCCTAGAAGAACAAAATTTGGTCAGACAAGTGGGAATTTTGTACTGATCATTACCACGAAGTATGATCAAGATTGGGTGAAAAAATATGTGAAGATATTTTTGAAACTCGTTATTTCTTAGAAGCTTGGCAACCCATCTCAATGAAAGTGCTTACACAGTCTGTGCCTTGGGCTACTTGAAGAGGAAACAAACCATAGAGACAAAACTGAGAACTCCTTTATTTTGTCAAGTTTCAAAGAGCTACTACAATCCATGTTGGATTTAGAGTTCCAAATTTATCTATCTATATAGGAGAGAAAGAGAGAAACCTAAATATAAAAACTGCTACTGTAGACGAACGTTTCAACCTAGAAGAACAAAATTTGGTGAGCCAAGTGGGATTTGTGTACTGATCATTACCACCAAGTATCATCAAGATTGGGTGAAAAAATATTTGCTGGTATTTCGGAAACTCGTTATTTCTTAGAAGCTTGGCAACCCCTCTCAATGAAAGTGGTTTTCCACAGTGTGTGCCTAGGGCTACTTGAAGAGGAAACAAACCATAGAGACAAAACTCAGAATTCCTTTATTTTGTCAAGTTTCAAAGAGCTACTACAAACCATGTTGTATTTACAGTTCCAAATTCATCTATCTATATATGAGAGAACAGAGTGACACCTAAATATAAAAACTGCTACTGTAGACGAACGCTTCAAACTAGAAGTACAAAATTTGGTGAGCCAAGTGGAATTTGTGTACTGATCATTACCACCAAGTATCATCAAGATTGGGTGAAAAAATATTTGCTGGTATTTCGGAAACTCGTTATTTCTTAGAACCTTTGCATCCCCTCTCAATGAAAGTTCTTTTCCACAGTGTGTGCCTAGGGCTAATTGAAGAGGAAAAAATCCATTGAGACAAAACTGAGAACTCCTTTATTTTGTCAAGTTTCAAAGAGCTACTACAAACCATGTGGGATTTACAGTTCCAAATTCATCTATCTATACAGGAGAGAACAGAGGGAAACCTAAATATAAAAACTGCTACTGTAGACGAACGCTTCATCCTAGAAGAACAAAATTTGGTGAGCCAAGTGGGAATTTTGTACTGATCATTAACACCAAGTATCATCAAGATTGGGTGAAAAAATATGTGAAGATATTTTTGAAACTCGTTATTTCTTAGAAGCTTGGCAACCCCTCTCAATGAAAGCGCTTTTCCACAGCCTGTGACTAGGGCTAATTGAAGAGGAAAGAAACCATAGAGACAAAACTGAGAACTCCTTTATTTTTTCAAGTTTCAAAGAGCTACTACAATCCATGTTGGATTTGGAGTTCCAAATTCATCTATCTATATAGGAGAGAAAGAGAGAAACCTAAATATAAAAACTGCTACTGTAGACGAACGCTTCAACGTAGAAGAACAAAATTTGGTGAGCCAAGTGGGATTTGTGTACTGTTCATTACCACCAAGTATCACCAAGATTGGGTGAAAAAATATTTGCTGGTATTTCGGAAACTCGTTATTTCTTAGAAGCTTGGCAACCCCTCTCAATGAAAGTGGTTTTCCACAGTCTGTGCCTAGGGCTACTTGAAGAGGAAACAAACCATAGAGACAAAACTCAAAATTCATTTATTTTGTCAAGTTTCAAAGAGCTACTACAAACCATGTTGTATTTAGATTTCCAAATTCATCTATCTATATATGAGAGAACAGAGTGACACCTAAATATAAAAACTGCTACTGTAGACCAACGCTTCAACCTAGAAGAACAAAATTAGTGAGCCAAGTGGGATTTTTGTACTGATCATTACCACCAAGTATCATCAAAATTGGGTGAAAAAATATTTGCTGGTATTTCGGAAACTCGTTATTTCTTAGAAGCTTGGCAACCCCTCTCAATGAAAGTGCTCTTCCACAGTCTGGGCCTAGGGCTACTTGAAGAGGAAACAAACCATAGAGACAAAACTAAGAACTAGTTTATTTTGTAAATTTTCAAAGAGCTACTACAAACCATGTTGGATTTAGAGTTCCAAATTCAACTATCTATACATGAGAGAACAGAGTGAAACCTAAATATAAAAACTGCTCCTGTAGACGAACGCTTCAACGTGGAAGAACAAAATTGGGTGAGCCAAGTGGGTTTTGTGTACTTATCATTACCACCAAGTATCATCAAGATTGGGTGAAAAAATATTTGCTGGTATTTTGGAAACTCGTTATTGCATAGAAGCTTGGCAACCCATCTCAATGAAAGTGCTTCCAAATCTGTGCCTAGGGCTACTTGAAGAGGAAACAAACCATAGAGACAAAACTGAGAACTCCTTTATTTGTCAAGTTTCAAAGAGCTACTACAATCCATGTTGGATTTAGAGTTCCAAATTCATCTATCTATATATGAGAGCACAGAGTGAAACCTAAATATAAAAACTGCTACTGTAGACAAACGCTTCAACCTAGAAGAACAAAACTTGGTGAGCCAATTGGGATCTGTGTACTCATCATTACCACCAAGTATCATCAATTGGGTGAAAAAATATTTGCTGGTATTTCGGAAACTCGTTATTTCTTCGAAGCTTGGCAACCAATCTCAATGA
The DNA here is from genome assembly GCF_048772815.1 of Callospermophilus lateralis. NCBI lineage: Eukaryota > Metazoa > Chordata > Mammalia > Rodentia > Sciuridae > Callospermophilus > Callospermophilus lateralis. The sequence goes on along the minus strand of NW_027513252.1, from coordinate 232,946 downwards.
AAGTGCTTTTCCACAGTCTGTGCCTAGGGCTACTTGAAGAGGAAACAAACCATAGAGACAAAACACAGAACTTCTTTATTTTGTCAAGATTCAAAGTGCTACTACAAACCATGTTGGATTTAGAGTTCCTAATTCATCTATCTATACAGGAGAGAACAGAGGGAAACCTAAATATAAAAACTGCTACTGTAGACGAACGCTTCAACCTAGAAGAACAAAATTTGGTGAGCCAAGTTGGATTTGTGTACTGATCATTACCACCAAGTATCATCAAGATTGGGTGAAAAAATATTTGCTGGTATTTCGGAAACTCGTAATTTCTTAGAAGCTTGGCAACCCCTCTCAATGAAAGTGCTTTTCCACAGTCTGAGACTAGGGCTACTTGAAGAGGAAAGAAACCATAGAGACAAAACTGAGAACTCCTTTATTTTGTCAAGTTTCAAAGAGCTACTACAAACCATGTTGGATTTAGAGTCCCAAATTCATCTATCTTTACAGGAGAGAACAGAGGGAAACCTAAATATAAAAACTGCTACGGTAGACGAACGCTTCAACCTAGAAGAACAAAATTTGGTGAGCCAAGTGGGATTTGTGTACTGATCATTACCACCAAGTATCATCAAGATTAAGTGAAAAAATATTTGCTGGTGTTTCGGAAACTTGTAATTTCTTAGAAGCTTTGCAACAACTCTAAATGAAATTGCTTTTCCACAGTCTGAGCCTAGGGCTACTTGAAGAGGAAAGAAACCATAGAGACAAAACTGAGAACTCCTTTATTTTGTCAAGTTTCAAGGAGCTACTACAAACCATGTTGGATTTAGAGTTCCAAATTCATCTATCTGTATAGGAGAACACAGAGGGAAACCTAAATATGAAAACTGCTACTGTAGAAGAAAGCTTCAAACTAGAAGAACAAAATTTGGTGAGCCAAGTGGGATTTGTGTACTGATCATTACCACCAAGTATCATCAAGATTGGGTGAAAAAATATTTGCTGGTATTTCGGAAACTCGTTATTTCTTAGAAGCTTGGCAACCCCTCTCAATGAAAGTGCTTTACCACAGTCTGTGCCTAGGGCTACTTGAAGAGGAAACAAACAATAGAGACAAAACTCAAAATTCATTTATTTTGTCAAGTTTCAAAGAGCTACTACAAACCATGTTGTATTTAGATTTCCAAATTCATCTATCTATATATGAGAGAACAGAGTGACACCTAAATATAAAAACTGCTTCTGTAGACCAACGCTTCAACCGAGAAGAACAAAATTAGTGAGCCAAGTGGGATTTTTGTACGGATCATTACCACCAAGTATCATCAAAATTGGGTGAAAAAATATTTGCTGGTATTTCGGAAACTCCTTATTTCTTAGAAGCTTGGCAACCCCTCTCAATGAAAGTGCTTTTCCACAGTCTGTGCCTAGGGCTACTTGAAGAGGAAACAAACCATAGAGACAAAACTAAGAACTAGTTTATTTTGTCAAGTTTCAAAGAGCTACTACAAACCATGTTGGATTTAGAGTTCCAAATTCATCTATCTATACATGAGAGAACAGAGTGAAACCTAAATATAAAAACTGCTCCTGTAGACGAATGCTTCAACGTAGAAGAACAAAATTGGGTGAGCCAAGTGGGTTTTGTGTACTTATCATTACCACCAAGTATCATCAAGATTGGGTGAAAAAATATTTGCTGGTATTTTGGAAACTCGTTATTGCATAGAAGCTTGGCAACCCATCTCAATGAAAGTGCTTCCAAATCTGTGCCTAGGGCTACTTGAAGAGGAAACAAACCATAGAGACAAAACTGAGAGCTCCTTTATTTGTCAAGTTTCAAAGAGCTACTACAATCCATGTTGGATTTAGAGTTCCAAATTCATCTATCTATATATGAGAGCACAGAGTGAAACCTAAATATAAAAACTGCTACTGTAGACAAACGCTTCAACCTAGAAGAACAAAATTTGGTGAGCCAATTGGGATCTGGGTACTCATCATTACCACCAAGTATCATCAATTGGGTGAAAAAATATTTGCTGGTATTTCGGAAACTCGTTATTTCTTAGAAGCTTGGCAACCCCTCTCAATGAAAGTGCTTCTCCACAGTCTGTGCCTAGGGCTACTTGAAGAGGAAACAAACCATAGAGACAAAACACAGAACTTCTTTATTTTGTCAAGATTCAAAGTGCTACTACAAACCATGTTGGATTTAGAGTTCCAAATTCATCTATCTATACAGGAGAGAACAGAGGGAAACCTAAATATAAAAACTGCTACTGTAGACGAACGCTTCAACCTAGAAGAACAAAATTTGGTGAGCCAAGTTGGATTTGTGTACTGATCATTACCACCAAGTATCATCAAGATTGGGTGAAAAAATATTTGCTGGTGTTTCAGAAACTTGGAATTTCTTAGAAGCTTGCAACCCCTCTCAATGAAAGTGCTTTTCCACAGTCTGTGCCTAGGGCTACTTGAAGAGGAAACAAACAATAGAGACAAAACTCAAAATTCATTTATTTTGTCAAGTTTCAAAGAGCTACTACAAACCATGTTGTATTTTGATTTCCAAATTCATCTATCTATATATGAGAGAACAGAGTGACACCTAAATATAAAAACTGCTACTGTAGACCAACGCTTCAACCTAATAGAACAAAATTAGTGAGCCAAGTGGGATTTTTGTACTGATCATTACCACCAAGTATCATCAAAATTGGGTGAAAAAATATTTGCTGGTATTTCGGAAACTCGTTATTTCTTAGAAGCTTGGCAACCCCTCTCAATGAAAGTGCTTTTCCACAGTCTGTGCCTAGGGCTACTTGAAGAGGAAACAAACCATAGAGACAAAACTAAGAACTAGTTTATTTTGTCAAGTTTCAAAGAGCTACTACAAACCATGTTGGATTTAGAGTTCCAAATTCATCTATCTATACATGAGAGAACAGAGTGAAACCTAAATATAAAAACTGCTCCTGTAGACGAATGCTTCAACGTAGAAGAACAAAATTGGGTGAGCCAAGTGGGTTTTGTGTACTTATCATTACCACCAAGTATCATCAAGATTGGGTGAAAAAATATTTGCTGGTATTTTGGAAACTCGTTATTGCATAGAAGCTTGGCAACCCATCTCAATGAAAGTGCTTCCAAATCTGTGCCTAGGGCTACTTGAAGAGGAAACAAACCATAGAGACAAAACTGAGAACTCCTTTATTTGTCAAGTTTCAAAGAGCTACTACAATCCATGTTGGATTTAGAGTTCCAAATTCATCTATCTATATATGAGAGCACAGAGTGAAACCTAAATATAAAAACTGCTACTGTAGACAAACGCTTCAACCTAGAAGAACAAAATTTGGTGAGCCAATTGGGATCTGGGTACTCATCATTACCACCAAGTATCATCAATTGGGTGAAAAAATATTTGCTGGTATTTCGGAAACTCGTTATTTCTTAGAAGCTTGGCAACCCCTCTCAATGAAAGTGCTTTTCCACAGTCTGTGCCTAGGGCTACTTGAAGAGGAAACAAACCATAGAGACAAAACACAGAACTTCTTTATTTTGTCAAGATTCAAAGTGCTACTACAAACCATGTTGGATTTAGAGTTCCAAATTCATCTATCTATATAGGAGAGAACAGAGGGAAACCTAAATATAAAAACTGCTACGGTAGACGAACGCTTCAACCTAGAAGAACAAAATTTGGTTAGCCAAGTGGGATTTGTGTACTGATCATTACCACCAAGTATCATCAAGATTAAGTGAAAAAATATTTGCTGGTGTTTCGGAAACTTGTAATTTCTTAGAAGCTTGCCAACCACTCTAAATGAAATTGCTTTTCCACAGTCTGTGCCTAGGGCTACTTGAAGAGGAAAGAAACCATAGAGACAAAACTGAGAACTCCTTTATTTTGTCATGTTTCAAAGAGCTACTACAAACCATGTTGGATTTAGAGTTCCAAATTCATCTATCTATACAGGAGAGAACAGAGGGAAACCTAAATATAAAAACTGCTACTGTAGTCGAACCCTTCATCCTAGAAGAACAAAATTTGGTCAGCCAAGTGGGAATTTTGTACTGATCATTACCACGAAGTATCATCAAGATTGGGTGAAAAAATATGTGAAGATATTTTTGAAACTCGTTATTTCTTAGAAGCTTGGCAACCCATCTTAATGAAAGTGCTTACACAGTCTGTGCCTTGGGCTACTTGAAGAGGAAACAAACCATAGAGACAAAACTGAGAACTCCTTTATTTTGTCAAGTTTCAAAGAGCTACTACAATCCATGTTGGATTTAGAGTTCCAAATTCATCTATCTATATAGGAGAGAAAGAGAGAAACCTAAATATAAAAACTGCTACTGTAGACGAACGCTTCAACCTAGAAGAACAATATTTGGTGAGCCAAGTGGAATTTGTGTACTAATCATTACCACCAAGTATCATCAAGATTGGGTGAAAAAATATTTGCTGGTATTTCGGAAACTCGTTATTTCTTAGAACCTTTGCAACCCCTCTCAATGAAAGTTCTTTTCCACAGTGTGTGCCTAGGGCTAATTGAAGAGGAAAAAATCCATTGAGACAAAACTGAGAACTCCTTTATTTTGTCAAGTTTCAAAGAGCTACTACAAACCATGTGGGATTTACAGTTCCAAATTCATCTATCTATACAGGAGAGAACAGAGGGAAACCTAAATATAAAAACTGCTACTGTAGACGAACGCTTCATCCTAGAAGAACAAAATTTGGTGAGCCAAGTGGGAATTTTGTACTGATCATTAACACCAAGTATCATCAAGATTGGGGGAAAAAATATGTGAAGATATTTTTGAAACTCGTTATTTCTTAGAAGCTTGGCAACCCCTCTCAATGAAAGCGCTTTTCCACAGCCTGTGACTAGGGCTAATTGAAGAGGAAAGAAACCATAGAGACAAAACTGAGAACTCCTTTATTTTTTCAAGTTTCAAAGAGCTACTACAAACCATGATGGATTTAGAGTCCCAAATTCATCTATCTTTACAGGAGAGAACAGAGGGAAACCTAAATATAAAAACTGCTACGGTAGACGAACGCTTCAACCTAGAAGAACAAAATTTGGTGAGCCAAGTGGGATTTGTGTACTGATCATTACCACCAAGTATCATCAAGATTAAGTGAAAAAATATTTGCTGGTGTTTCGGAAACTTGTAATTTCTTACCAGCTTGCCAACCACTCTAAATGAAATTGCTTTTCCACAGTCTGTGCCTAGGGCTACTTGAAGAGGAAAGAAACCATAGAGACAAAACTGAGAACTCCTTTATTTTGTCAAGTTTCAAAGAGCTACTACAAACCATGTTGGATTTAGAGTTCCAAATTCATCTATCTATATAGGAGAGAACAGAGGGAAACCTAAATATGAAAACTGCTACTGTAGAGAAAGCTTCAAACTAGAAGAACAAAATTTGCTGAGCCAAGTGGGATTTGTGTACTGATCATTACCACCAAGTATCCTCAAGATTGGGTGAAAAAATATTTCCTGGTATTTCGGAAACTCGTTATTTCTTAGAAGCTTGGCAACCCCTCTCAATGAAAGTGCTTTTCCACAGTCTGTGCCTAGGGCTACTTGAAGAGGAAAGAAACCATAGAGACAAAACTGAGAACTCCTTTATTTTGTCAAGTTTCAAAGAGCTACTACAAACCATGTTGGATTTAGAGTTCCAAATTCATCTATCTATATAGGAGAGAACAGAGGGAAACCTAAATATAAAAACTGCTACTGCATACGAACGCTTCAACCTAGAAGAACAAAATTTGGTGAGCCAAGTGGGATTTGTGTACTGATCATTAGCAACAAGTATCATCAAGATTGGGTGAAAAAATATTTGCTGGTATTTCGGAAACTCTTTATTTCTTAGAAGCTTGGCAACCCCTCTCAATTAAAGTTCTTTTCCACACTGTGTGCCTAGGGCTAATTGAAGAGGAAACAATCCATAGAGACAAAACTGAGAACTCCTTTATTTTGTCAAGTTTCAAAGAGCTACTACAAACCATGTGGGATTTAGAGTTCCAAATTCATCTATCTATACAGGAGAGAACAGAGGGAAACCTAAATATAAAAACTGCTACTGTAGACGAACGCTTCATCTTGGAGAAGAACAAAATTTGGTGAGCCAAGTGGGAATTTTGTACTGATCATTAACACCAAGTATCATCAAGATTGGGTGAAAAAATATGTGAAGATATTTTTGAAAGTCGTTATTTCTTAGAAGCTTGGCAACCCATCTCAATGAAAGTGCTTACACAGTCTGTGCCTTGGGCTACTTGAAGAGGAAACAAACCATATAGACAAAACTGAGAACTCCTTTATTTTGTCAAGTTTCAAAGAGCTACTACAATCCATGTTGGATTTAGAGTTCCAAATTCATCTATCTATATAGGAGAGAAACAGAGAAACCTAAATATAAAAACTGCTACTGTAGACGAACCTTTCAACCTAGAAGAACAAAATTTGGTGAGCCACGTGGGACTTGTGTACTGATCATTACCACCAAGTATCATCAAGATTGGGTCAAAAAATATTTGCTGGTATTTCGGAAACTCGTTATTTCTTAGAAGCTTGGCAACCCCTCTCATGAAAGTGGTTTTCCACAGTGTGTGCCTAGGGCTACTTGAAGAGGAAACAAACCATAGAGACAAAACTCAGAATTCCTTTATTTTGTCAAGTTTCAAAGAGCTACTACAAACCATGTTGTATTTACAGTTCCAAATTCATCTATCTATATATGAGAGAACAGAGTGACACCTAAATATAAAAACTGCTACTGTAGACGAACGCTTCAACCTAGAAGAACAAAATTTGGTGAGCCAAGTGGAATTTGTGTACTGATCATTACCACCAAGTATCATCAAGATTGGGTGAAAAAATATTTGCTGGTATTTCGGAAATTCGTTATTTCTTAGAACCTTGGCAACCCTTCTCAATGAAAGTTCTTTTCCACAGTGTGTGCCTAGGGCTAATTGAAGAGGAAAAAATCCATTGAGACAAAACTGAGAACTCCTTTATTTTGTCAAGTTTTAAAGAGCTACTACAAACCATGTGGGATTTAGAGTTCCAAATTCATCTATCTATACAGGAGAGAACAGAGGGAAACCTAAATATAAAAACTGCTACTGTAGACGAACGCTTCATCCTAGAAGAACAAAATTTGGTGAGCCAAGTGGGAATTTTGTACTGATCATTACCACCAAGTATCATCAAGATTGGGTGAAAAAATATGTGAAGATATTTTTGAAACTCGTTATTTCTTAGAAGCTTGGCAACCCAACTCAATGAAAGTGCTTACACAGTCTGTGCCTTGGGCTACTTGAAGAGGAAACAAACCATATAGACAAAACTGAGAACTCCTTTATTTTGTCAAGTTTCAAAGAGCTACTACAATCCATGTTGGATTTAGAGTTCCAAATTCATCTATCTATACAGGAGAGAACAGACGGAAACCTAAATATAAAAACTGCTACTGTAGACGAACGCTTCAACCTAGAAGAACAGAATTTGGTGAGCGAAGTGGGATTTGTGTACTGATCATTACCACCAAGTATATTCAAGATTGGGTGAAAAAATATTTGCTGGAATTTCGGAAAATCGTTATTTCTTAGAAGCTTGGCAACCCCTCTCAATGAAAGTGGTTTTCCACAGTCTGTGCCTAGGGCTACTTGAAGAGGAAACAAACCATAGAGACAAAACTCAGAATTCATTTATTTTGTCAAGTTTCAAACAGCTACTACAAACCATGTTGTATTTAGAGTTCCAAATTCATCTATCTATATATGAGAGAACAGAGTGACACCTAAATATAAAAACTGCTACTGTAGACGAACGCTTCAACCTACAAGAACAAAATTTGGTGAGCCAAGTGGGATTTGTGTACTGATCATTACCACCAAGTATCATCAAGATTGGGTGAAAAAATATTTGCTGGTGTTTCGGAAACTTGTAATTTCTTAGAAGCTTGGCAACCCCTCTCAATGAAAGTGCTTTTCCACAGTCTGTGCCTAGGGCTACTTGAAGAGGAAACAAACCATAGAGACAAAACTAAGAACTAGTTTATTTTGTCAAGTTTCAAAGAGCTACTACAAACCACGTTGGATTTAGAGTTCCAAATTCATCTATCTATACATGAGAGAACAGAGTGAAACCAAAATATAAAAACTGCTCCTGTAGACGAACGCTTCAACGTAGAAGAACAAAATTGGGTGAGCCAAGTGGGTTTTGTGTACTTATCATTACCACCCAGTATCATCAAGATTGGGTGAAAAAATATTTGCTGGAATTTTTGAAACTCGTTATTGCATAGAAGCTTGGCAACCCATCTCAATGAAAGTGCTTCCAAATCTGTGCCTAGGGCTATTTGAAGAGGAAACAAACCATAGAGACAAAACTGAGAACTCTTTATTTTGTGAAGTTTCAAAGAGCTACTAAAATCCATGTTGGATTTAGAGTTCCAAATTCATCTATCTATATATGAGAGCACAGAGTGAAACCTAAATATAAAAACTGCTACTGTAGACAAACGCTTCAACCTAGAAGAACAAAATTTGGTGAGCCAAGTGGGATTTGTGTACTGATCATTCCCACCAACTATCATCAAGATTGGGTGAAAAAATATTTGCTGGTATTTCGGAAACTCGTTATTTCTTAGAAGCTTGGCAACCCCTCTCAATGAAAGTGCTTTTCCACAGTCTGTGCCTAGGGCTACTTGAAGAGGAAACAAACCATAGAGACAAACCTGAGAACTCCTTTATTTTGTCAAGTTTCAAAGAGCTACTATAAACCATGTTGGATTTAGAGTTTCAAATTCATCTATCTATATAGGAGAGAACAGAGGGAAACCTAAATATGAAAACTGCTATTGTAGACGAACGCTTCAACCTAGAAGAACAAAATTTGGTGAGCCAAGTGGGATTTGTGTACTGATCATTACCCCCAAGTATCATCAAGATTGGGTGAAAAAATATTTGCTGGTATTTCGGAAACTCGTTATTGCATAGAAGCTTGGCAACCCATCTCAATGAAAGTGATTTCCACAGTCTGTGTCTGGGGCTACTTGAATAGGAAACAAACCATAGAGAAAAAACTGAGATCTCCTTTATTTTGTCAAGTCTCCAAGAGCTACTACAATCCATGTTGGATTTAGAGTTCCAAATTCATCTATCTATATAGGAGAGAAAGAGAGAAACCTAAATATAAAAACTGCTACTGTAGACGAACGCTTCAACCTAGAAGAACAAAATTTGGTGAGCCAAGTGGGATTTGTGTACTGATCATTACCACCAAGTATCATCAAGATTGGGTGAAAAAATATTTGCTGGTATTTCGGAAACTCGTTATTTCTTAGAAGCTTGGCAACCCCTCTCAATGAAAGTGGTTTTCCACAGTCTGTGCCTAGGGCTACTTGAAGAGGAAACAAACCATAGAGACAAAGCTCAGAATTCCTTTATTTTGTCAATTTTCAAAGAGCTACTACAAACCATGTTGTATTTAGACTTCCAAATTCATCTATCTATATATGAGAGAACAGAATGACAAATAAATATAAAAACTGCTACTGTAGACCAACGCTTCAACCTAGAAGAACAAAATTAGGTGAGCCAAATGGGATTTTTGTACTGATCATTACCACCAAGTATCATCAAAATTGGGTGAAAAAATATTTGCTGGTATTTCGGAAACTCGTTATTTCTTAGAAGCTTGGTAACCCCTCTCAATGAAAGTGCTTTTCCACAGTCTGTGCCTAGGGCTACTTGAAGAGAAAACAAACCATAGAGACAAAACTAAGAACTAGTTTATTTTGTCAAGTTTCAAAGAGCTACTACAAACCATGTTGGATTTAGAGTTCCAAATTCATCTATCTATACATGAGAGAACAGAGTGAAACCTAAATATAAAAACTGCTCCTGTAGACGAACGCTTCAAAGTAGAAGAACAAAATTGGGTGAGCCAAGTGGGTTTTGTGTACTTATCATTACCACCAAGTATCATCAAGATTGGGTGAAAAAATAATTGCTGGTATTTTGGAAACTCGTTATTGCATAGAAGCTTGGCAACTCATCTCAATGAAAGTGCTTCCAAATCTGTGCCTAGGGCTACTTGAAGAGGAAACAAACCATAGAGACAAAACTGAGAACTCCTTTATTTGTCAAGTTTCAAAGAGCTACTACAATCCATGTTGGATTTAGAGTTCCAAATTCATCTATCTATATATGAGAGCACAGAGAGAAACCTAAATATAAAAACTGCTACTGTAGACGAACGCTTCAACTTAGAAGAACAAAATTTTGTGAGCCAAGTGGGATTTGTGTACTGATCATTACCACCAAGTATCATCAAGATTAAGTGAAAAAATATTTGCTGGTGTTTCGGAAACTTGTAATTTCTTAGAAGCTTGGCAACCACTCTAAATGAAATTGCTTTTCCACAGTCTGTGCCTAGGGCTACTTGAAGAGGAAACAAACCATAGAGACAAAACTGAGAACACCTTTATTTTGTCTAGTTTCAAATAGCTACTACAAACCATGTTGGATTTAGAGTTCCAAATTCATCTATCTGTATAAGAGAGAACAGAGGGAAACCTAAATTTAAAAACTGCTACTGTAGACGAACGCTTCAACCTAGAAGAACAAAATTTGGTGAGCCAAGTGGTATTTGTGTACTGATCATTAGCAACAAGTATCATCAAGATTGGGTGAAAAAATATTTGCTTCTATTTCGGAAACTCTTTATTTCTTAGAAGCTTGGCAACCCATCTCAATGAAAGTGCTTTCCACAGTCTGTGCCTAGGGCTACTTGAAGAGGAAACAAACCATAGAGACAAAACTGAGAACTCCTTTATTTTGTCAAGTTTCAAAGAGCTACTACAAACCATGTTGGATTTAGAGTTCCAAATTCATCTATCTATATAGGAGAGAACAGAGGGAAACCTAAATATGAAAACTGCTACTGTAGACGAAAGCTTCACACTAGAAGAAGAAAATTTGGTGAGCCAAGTGGGATTTGTGTACTGATCATTAGCAACAAGTATCATCAAGATTGGGTGAAAAAATATTTGCTGGTATTTCGGAAACTCTTTATTTCTTAGAAGCTTGGCAACCCCTCTCAATGAAAGTTCTTTTCCACAGTGTGTGCCTAGGGCTAATTGAAGAGGAAACAATCCATAGAGACAAAACTGAGAACTCCTTTATTTTGTCAAGTTTCAAAGAGCTACTACAAACCATGTGGGATTTAGAGTTCCAAATTCATCTATCTATACAGGAGAGAACAGAGGGAAACCTAAATATAAAAACTGCTCCTGTAAACGAACGCTTCAACGTGGAAGAACAAAATTGGGTGAGCCAAGTGGGTTTTGTGTACTTATCATTACCACCAAGTATCATCAAGATTGGGTGAAAAAATATTTGCTGGTATTTTGGAAACTCGTTATTGCATAGAAGCTTGGCAACCCATCTCAATGAAAGTGCTTCCAAATCTGTGCCTAGGGCTATTTGAAGAGGAAACAAACCATAGAGACAAAACTGAGAACTCCTTTATTTGTCAAGTTTCAAAGAGCTACTACAAACCATGTTGGATTTAGACTTCCAAATTCATCTATCTATATATGAGAGCACAGAGTGACACCTAAATATAAAAACTGCTACTGTAGACCAACGCTTCAACCTAGAAGAACAAAATTAGGTGAGCCAAGTGGGATTTTTGTACTGATCATTACCACCAAGTATCATCAAAATTGGGTGAAAAAATATTTGCTGGTATTTCAGAAACTCGTTATTTCTTAGAAGCTTGGCAACCCCTCTCAATGAAAGTGCTTTTCCACAGTCTGTGCCTAGGGCTACTTGAAGAGGAAACAAACCATAGAGACAAAACTAAGAACTAGTTTATTTTGTCAAGTTTCAAAGAGCTACTACAAACCATGTTGGATTTAGAGTTCCAAATTCATCTATCTATACATGAGAGAACAGAGTGAAACCTAAATATAAAAACTGCTCCTGTAGACAAACGCTTCAACCTAGAAGAACAAAATTTGGTGAGCCAATTGGGATCTGTGTACTCATCATTACCACCAAGTATCATCAACTGGGTGAAAAAATATTTGCTGGTATTTCGGAAACTCGTTATTTCTTAGAAGCTTGGCAACCCCTCTCAATGAAAGTTCTTTTCCACAGTGTGTGCCTAGGGCTAATTGAAGAGGAAACAATCCATAGAGACAAAACTGAGAACTCCTTTATTTTGTCAAGTTTCAAAGAGCTACGACAAACCATGTGGTATTTAGAGTTCCAAATTCATCTATCTATACAGGAGAGAACAGAGGGAAACCTAAATATAAAAACTGCTACTGTAGTCGAACGCTTCATCCGAGAAGAACAAGATTTGGTCAGCCAAGTGGGAATTTTGTACTGATCATTACCACGAAGTATCATCAAGATTGGGTGAAAAAATATGTGAAGATAATTTTGAAACTCGTTATTTCTTAGAAGCTTGGCAACCCATCTCAATGAAAGTGCTTACACAGTCTGTGCCTTGGGCTACTTGAAGAGGAAACAAACCATAGAGACAAAACTGAGAACTCCTTTATTTTGTCAAGTTTCAAAGAGCTACTACAATCCATGTTGGATTTAGAGTTCCAAATTCATCTATCTATATAGGAGAGAAAGAGAGAAACCTAAATATAAAAACTGCTACTGTAGACGAACGTTTCAACCTAGAAGAACAAAATTTGGTGAGCCAAGTGGGATTTGTGTACTGATCATTACCACCAAGTATCATCAAGATTGGGTGAAAAAATATTTGCTGGTATTTCAGAAACTCGTTATTTCTTAGAAGCTTGGCAACCCCTCTCAATGAAAGTGATTTTCCACAGTGTGTGCCTAGGGCTACTTGAAGACGAAACAAACCATAGAGACAAAACTCAGAATTCCTTTATTTTGTCAAGTTTCAAAGAGCTACTACAAACCATGTTGTATTTACAGTTCCAAATTCATCTATCTATATATGAGAGAACAGAGTGACACATAAATATAAAAACTGCTACTGTAGACGAACGCTTCAACCTAGAAGAACAAAATTTGGTGAGCCAAGTGGAATTTGTGTACTGATCATTAGCAACAAGTATCATCAAGATTGGGTGAAAAAATATTTGCTGGTATTTCGGAAACTCGTTATTTCTTAGAACCTATGCAACCCCTCTCAATGAAAGTTCTTTTCCACAGTGTGTGCCTAGTGCTAATTGAAGAGGAAAAAATCCATTGAGACAAAATTGAGAACTCCTTTATTTTGTCAAGTTTCAAAGAGCTACTACAAACCATGTGGGATTTAGAGTTCCAAATTCATCTATCTATACAGGAGAGAACAGAGGGAAACCTAAATATAAAAACTGCTACTGTAGACGAACGCTTCATCCTAGAAGAACAAAATTTGGTGAGCCAAGGGGGAATTTTGTACTGATCATTAACACCAAGTATCATCAAGATTGGGTGAAAAAATATGTGAAGATATTTTTGAAACTCGTTATTTCTTAGAAGCTTGGCAACCCCTCTCAATGAAAGCGCTTTTCCACAGTCTGTGACTAGGGCTAATTGAAGAGGAAAGAAACCATAGAGACAAAACTGAGAACTCCTTTATTTTTTCAAGTTTCAAAGAGCTACTACAAACCATGATGGATTTAGAGTTTCAAATTCATCTATCTTTACAGGAGAGAACAGAGGGAAACCTAAATATAAAAACTGCTACGGTAGACGAACGCTTCAACCTAGAAGAACAAAATTTGGTGAGCCAAGTGGGATTTGTGTACTGATCATTACCACCAAGTATCATCAAGATTAAGTGAAAAAATATTTGCTGGTGTTTCGGAAACTTGTAATTTCTTACAACTTGCCAACCACTCTAAATGAAATTGCTTTTCCACAGTCTGTGCCTAGGGCTACTTGAAGAGGAAAAAATCCATTGAGACAAAACTGAGAACTCCTTTATTTTGTCAAGTTTCAAAGAGCTACTACAAACCATGTGGGATTTAGAGTTCCAAATTCATCTATCTATACAGGAGAGAACAGAGGGAAACCTAAATATAAAAACTGCTACTGTAGACGAACGCTTCATCCTAGAAGAACAAAATTTGGTGAGCCAAGTGGGAATTTTGTACTGATCATTACCACCAAGTATCATCAAGATTGTGTGAAAAAATATGTGAAGATATTTTTGAAACTCGTTATTTCTTTGACGCTTGGCAACCCATCTCAATGAAAGTGCTTACACAGTCTGTGCCTTGGGCTACTTGAAGAGGAAACAAACCATATAGACAAAACTGAGAACTCCTTTATTTTGTCAAGTTTCAAAGAGCTACTACAATCCATGTTGGATTTAGAGTTCCAAATTCATCTATCTATACAGGAGAGAACAGACGGAAACCTAAATATAAAAACTGCTATTGTAGACGAACGCTTCAACCTAGAAGAACAAAATTTGGTGAGCCAAGTGAGATTTGTGTACTGATCATTACCACCAAGTATATTCAAGATTGGGTGACAAAATATTTGCTGGTATTTCGGAAAATCGTTATTTCTTAGAAGCTTGGCAACCCCTCTCAATGAAAGTGGTTTTCCACAGTCTGTGCCTAGGGCTACTTGAAGAGGAAACAACCCATAGAGACAAAACTCAGAATTCATTTATTTTGTCAAGTTTCAAACAGCTACTACAAACCATGTTGTATTTAGAGTTCCAAATTCATCTATCTATATATGAGAGAACAGAATGACAAATAAATATAAAAACTGCTACTGTAGACCAACGCTTCAACCAAGAAGAACAAAATTAGGTGAGCAAAATGGGATTTTTGTACTGATCATTACCACCAAGTATCATCAAAATTGGGTGAAAAAATATTTGCTGGTATTTCGGAAACTCGTTATTTCTTAGAAGCTTGGCAACCCCTCTCAATGAAAGTGCTTTTCCACAGTCTGTGCCTAGGGCTACTTGAAGAGAAAACAAACCATAAGACAAAACTAAGAACTAGTTTATTTTGTCAAGTTTCAAAGAGCTACTACAAACCATGTTGGATTTAGAGTTCCAAATTCATCTATCTATACATGAGAGAACAGAGTGAAACCTAAATATAAAAACTGCTCCTGTAGACGAACGCTTCAAAGTAGAAGAACAAAATTGGGTGAGCCAAGTGGGTTTTGTGTACTTATCATTACCACCAAGTATCATCAAGATTGGGTGAAAAAATATTTGCTGGTATTTTGGAAACTCGTTATTGCATAGAAGCTTGGCAACCCATCTCAATGAAAGTGCTTCCAAATCTGTGCCTAGGGCTACTTGAAGAGGAAACAAACCATAGAGACAAAACTGAGAACTCCTTTATTTGTCAAGTTTCAAAGAGCTACTACAATCCATGTTGGATTTAGAGTTCCAAATTCATCTATCTATATATGAGAGCACAGAGTGAAACCTAAATATAAAAACTGCTACTGTAGACAAACGCTTCAACCTAGAAGAACAAAATTTGGTGAGCCAATTGGGATCTGTGTACTCATCATTACCACCAAGTATCATCAATTGGGTGAAAAAATATTTGCTGGTATTTCGGAAACTCGTTATTTCTTAGAAGCTTGGCAACCCCTCTCAATGAAAGTGCTTTTCCACAGTCTGTGCCTAGGGCTACTTGAAGAGGAAACAAACCATAGAGACAATACACAGAACTTCTTTATTTTGTCTAGTTTCAAAGAGTTACTACAAACCATGTTGGATTTAGAGTTCCAAATTCATCTATCTATACAGGAGAGAACAGAGGGAAACCTAAATATAAAAACTGCTACTGTAGACGAACGCTTCAACCTAGAAGAACAAAATTTGGTGAGCCAAGTTGGATTTGTGTACTGATCATTACCACCAAGTATCATCAAGATTGGGAGAAAAAATATTTGCTGGTATTTCGGAAACTCGTAATTTCTTAGAAGCTTGGCAACCCCTCTCAATGAAAGCGCTTTTCCACAGTCTGTGACTAGGGCTACTTGAAGAGGAAAGAAACCATAGAGACAAAACTGAGAACTCCTTTATTTTTTCAAGTTTCAAAGAGCTACTACAAACCATGTTGGATTTAGAGTCCCAAATTCATCTATCTTTACAGGAGAGAACAGAGGGAAACCTAAATATAAAAACTGCTACGGTAGACGAACGCTTCAACCTAGAAGAACAAAATTTGGTGAGCCAAGTGGGATTTGTGTACTGATCATTACCACCAAGTATCATCAAGATTAAGTGAAAAAATATTTGCTGGTGTTTCGGAAACTTGTAATTTCTTACAACTTGCCAACCACTCTAAATGAAATTGCTTTTCCACAGTCTGTGCCTAGGGCTACTTGAAGAGGAAAAAATCCATTGAGACAAAACTGAGAACTCCTTTATTTTGTCAAGTTTCAAAGAGCTACTACAAACCATGTGGGATTTAGAGTTCCAAATTCATCTATCTATACAGGAGAGAACAGAGGGAAACCTAAATATAAAAACTGCTACTGTAGACGAACGCTTCATCCTAGAAGAACAAAATTTGGTGAGCCAAGTGGGAATTTTGTACTGATCATTACCACCAAGTATCATCAAGATTGTGTGAAAAAATATGTGAAGATATTTTTGAAACTCGTTATTTCTTTGAAGCTTGGCAACCCATCTCAATGAAAGTGCTTACACAGTCTGTGCCTTGGGCTACTTGAAGAGGAAACAAACCATATAGACAAAACTGAGAACTCCTTTATTTTGTCAAGTTTCAAAGAGCTACTACAATCCATGTTGGATTTAGAGTTCCAAATTCATCTATCTATACAGGAGAGAACAGACGGAAACCTAAATATAAAAACTGCTATTGTAGACGAACGCTTCAACCTAGAAGAACAAAATTTGGTGAGCCAAGTGAGATTTGTGTACTGATCATTACCACCAAGTATATTCAAGATTGGGTGACAAAATATTTGCTGGTATTTCGGAAAATCGTTATTTCTTAGAAGCTTGGCAACCCCTCTCAATGAAAGTGGTTTTCCACAGTCTGTGCCTAGGGCTACTTGAAGAGGAAACAACCCATAGAGACAAAACTCAGAATTCATTTATTTTGTCAAGTTTCAAACAGCTACTACAAACCATGTTGTATTTAGAGTTCCAAATTCATCTATCTATATATGAGAGAACAGAATGACAAATAAATATAAAAACTGCTACTGTAGACCAACGCTTCAACCAAGAAGAACAAAATTAGGTGAGCAAAATGGGATTTTTGTACTGATCATTACCACCAAGTATCATCAAAATTGGGTGAAAAAATATTTGCTGGTATTTCGGAAACTCGTTATTTCTTAGAAGCTTGGCAACCCCTCTCAATGAAAGTGCTTTTCCACAGTCTGTGCCTAGGGCTACTTGAAGAGAAAACAAACCATAGAGACAAAACTAAGAACTAGTTTATTTTGTCAAGTTTCAAAGAGCTACTACAAACCATGTTGGATTTAGAGTTCCAAATTCATCTATCTATACATGAGAGAACAGAGTGAAACCTAAAAATAAAAACTGCTCCTGTAGACGAACGCTTCAAAGTAGAAGAACAAAATTGGGTGAGCCAAGTGGGTTTTGTGTACTTATCATTACCACCAAGTATCATCAAGATTGGGTGAAAAAATATTTGCTGGTATTTTGGAAACTCGTTATTGCATAGAAGCTTGGCAACCCATCTCAATGAAAGTGCTTCCAAATCTGTGCCTAGGGCTACTTGAAGAGGAAACAAACCATAGAGACAAAACTGAGAACTCCTTTATTTGTCAAGTTTCAAAGAGCTACTACAATCCATGTTGGATTTAGAGTTCCAAATTCATCTATCTATATATGAGAGCACAGAGTGAAACCTAAATATAAAAACTGCTACTGTATACAAACGCTTCAACCTAGAAGAACAAAATTTGGTGAGCCAATTGGGATCTGTGTACTCATCATTACCACCAAGTATCATCAATTGGGTGAAAAAATATTTGCTGGTATTTCGGAAACTCGTTATTTCTTAGAAGCTTGGCAACCCCTCTCAATGAAAGTGCTTTTCCACAGTCTGTGCCTAGGGCTACTTGAAGAGGAAACAAACCATAGAGACAATACACAGAACTTCTTTATTTTGTCTAGTTTCAAAGAGTTACTACAAACCATGTTGGATTTAGAGTTCCAAATTCATCTATCTATACAGGAGAGAACAGAGGGAAACCTAAATATAAAAACTGCTACTGTAGACGAACGCTTCAACCTAGAAGAACAAAATTTGGTGAGCCAAGTTGGATTTGTGTACTGATCATTACCACCAAGTATCATCAAGATTGGGAGAAAAAATATTTGCTGGTATTTCGGAAACTCGTAATTTCTTAGAAGCTTGGCAACCCCTCTCAATGAAAGCGCTTTTCCACAGTCTGTGACTAGGGCTACTTGAAGAGGAAAGAAACCATAGAGACAAAACTGAGAACTCCTTTGTTTTTTCAAGTTTCAAAGAGCTACTACAAACCATGTTGGATTTAGAGTCCCAAATTCATCTATCTTTACAGGAGAGAACAGAGGGAAACCTAAATATAAAAACTGCTACGGTAGACGAACGCTTCAACCTAGAAGAACAAAATTTGGTGAGCCAAGTGGGATTTGTGTACTGATCATTACCACCAAGTATCATCAAGATTAAGTGAAAAAATATTTGCTGGTGTTTCGGAAACTTGTAATTTCTTAGAAGCTTGCCAACCACTCTAAATGAAATTGCTTTTCCACAGTCTGTGCCTAGGGCTACTTGAAGAGGAAAGAAACCATAGAGACAAAACTGAGAACACCTTTATTTTGTCAAGTTTCAAAGAGCTACTACAAACCATGTTGGATTTAGAGTTCCAAATTCATCTATCTATATAGGAGAGAACAGAGGGAAACCTAAATATGAAAACTGCTACTGTAGAAGAAAGCTTCAAACTAGAAGAACAAAATTTGGTGAGCCAAGTGGGATTTATGTACTGATCATTACCACCAAGTATCATCAAGATTGGGTGAAAAAATATTTGCTGGTATTTCGGAGACTCGTTATTTCTTAGAAGCTTGGCAACCCCTCTCAATGAAAGTGCTTTTCCTCAGTCTGTGCCTAGGGCTACTTGAAGAGGAAAGAAACCATAGAGACAAAAGTGAGAACTCCTTTATTTTGTCAAGTTTCAAAGAGCTACTACAAACCATGTTGGATTTAGAGTTCCAAATTCATCTAACTATATAGGAGAGAACAGAGGGAAACCTAAATATAAAAACTGCTACTGTATACGAACGCTTCAACCTAGAAGAACAAAGTTTGGTGAGCCAAGTGGGATTTGTGTACTGATCATTAGCAACAAGTATCATCAAGATTGGGTGAAAAAATATTTGCTGGTATTTCGGAAACTCTTTATTTCTTAGAAGCTTGGCAACCCCTCTCAATGAAAGTTCTTTTCAACAGTGTGTGCCTAGGGCTAATTGAAGAGGAAACAATGCATAGAGACAAAACTGAGAACTCCTTTATTTTGTCAAGTTTCAAAGAGCTACTACAAACCATGTGGGATTTAGAGTTCCAAATTCATCTATCTATACAGGAGAGAACAGAGGGAAACCTAAATATAAAAACTGCTACTGTAGACGAACGCTTCATCCTAGAAGAACAAAATTTGGTGAGCCAAGTGGGAATTTTGTACTGATCATTAACACCAAGTATCATCAAGATTGGGTGAAAAAATATGTGAAGATATTTTTGAAACTCGTTATTTCTTAGAAGCTTGGCAACCCATCTCAATGAAAGTGCTTACACAGTCTGTGCCTTGGGCTACTTGAAGAGGAAACAAACCATAGAGACAAAACTGAGAACTCCTTTATTTTGTCAAGTTTCAAAGAGCTACTACAATCCATGTTGGATTTAGAGTTCCAAATTCATCTATCTATATAGGAGAGAAAGAGAGAAACCTAAATATAAAAACTGCTACTGTAGACGAACGCTTCAACCTAGAAGAACAAAATTTGGTGAGCCAAGTGAGATTTGTGTACTGATCATTACCACCAAGTATCATCAAGATTGGGTGAAAAAATATTTGCTGGTATTTCGGAAACTCGTTAATTCTTAAAAGCTTGGCAACCCCTCTCAATGAAAGTGGTTTTCCACAGTGTGTGCCTAGGGCTACTTGAAGAGGAAACAAACCATAGAGACAAAACTCAGAATTCCTTTATTTTGTCAGGTTTCAAAGAGCTACTACAAACTATGTTGTATTTACAGTTCCAAATTCATCTATCTATATATGAGAGAACAGAGTGACACCTAAATATAAAAACTGCTACTGTAGACGAACGCTTTAACCTAGAAGAACAAAATTTGGTGAGCCAAGTGGGATTTGTGTACTGATCATTACCCCCAAGTATCATCAAGATTGGGTGAAAAAATATTTGCTGGTGTTTCGGAAACTTGTAATTTCTTAGAAGCTTGGCAACCCCTCTCAATGAAAGTGCTTTTCCACAGTCTGTGCCTAGGGCTACTTGAAGAGGAAACAAACCATAGAGACAAAACTAAGAACTACTTTATTTTGTCAAGTTTCAAAGAGCTACTACAAACCATGTTGGATTTAGAGTTCCAAATTCATCTATCTATACATGAGAGAACAGAGTGAAACCTAAATATAAAAACTGCTCCTGTAGACGAACGCTTCAACGTAGAAGAACAAAATTGGGTGAGCCAAGTGGGTTTTGTGTACTTATCTTTACCACCAAGTATCATCAAGTTTGGGTGAAAAAATATTTGCTGAAATTTTGGAAACTCGATATTGCATAGAAGCTTGGCAACCCATCTCAATGAAAGTGCTTCCAAATCTGTGCCTAGGGCTATTTGAAGAGGAAACAAACCATAGAGACAAAACTGAGAACTCCTTTATTTTGTCAAGTTTCAAAGAGCTATTAAAATCCATGTTGGATTTAGAGTTCCAAATTCATCTATCTATATAGGAGAGAACAGAGGGAAACCTAAATATAAAAACTGCTACTGTAGACAAACGCTTCAACCTAGAAGAACAAAATTTGGTGAGCCAATTGGGATCTGTGCACTCATCATTACCACCAAGTATCATCAATTGGGTGAAAAAATATTTGCTGGTATTTCGGAAACTCGTTATTTCTTAGAAGCTTGGCAACCCCTCACAATGAAAGTGCTTTTCCACAGTGTGTGCCTAGGGCTACTTGAAGAGGAAACAAACCATAAAGTCAAAAGTGAGAACTCCTTTATTTTGTCAAGTTTCAAAGAGCTACTACAATCCATGTTGGATTTAGAGTTCTAAATTCATCTATCTATATAGGAGAGAACAGAGGGAAACCTAAATATAAAAACTGCTACTGCATACGAACGCTTCAACCTAGAAGAACAAAATTTGGTGAGCCAAGTGGGATCTGTGTACTGATCATTACCACCAAGTGTCATCAAGATTGGGTGAAAAAATATTTGCTGGTATTTCGGAATCTTGTAATTTCTTACAAGCTTGGATACCCCTCTCAATGAAAGTGCTTTTCCACAGTCGGTGCCTAGGGCTACTTGAAGAGGAAACAAACCATAGAGATGAAACTGAGAAATCCTTTATTTTGTCAAGTTTCAAAGAGCTAATAAAAACCATGTTGGATTTAGAGTTCCAAATTCATCTATCTATATAGGAGAGAACAGAGGGAAACCTAAAAATAAAAACTGCTACTGTAGACGAAAGCTTCAAACTAGAAGAACAAAATTTGGTGAGCCAAGTGGGATTTGTGTACTGATCATTACCACCAAGTATCATCAAGATTGGGTGAAAAAATATTTGCTGGCATTTCGGAAACTCGTTATTTCTTAGAAGCTTGGCAAACCCTCTCAATGAATGTGCTTTCGACAGTCTGTGCCTAGGGCTACTTGAAGAGAAAACAAACCATAGAGACAAAACTGAGAACTCCTTTATTTTGACAAGTTTCAAAGAGCTACTCCAAACCATGTTGGATTTAGAGTTCCAAATTCATCTATCTATATAGGAGAGAACAGAGGGAAACCTAAATATAAAAACTGCTACTGTAGACGAAAGCTTCAATCTAGAAGAACAAAATTTTGTGAGCCATGTGGGATTTGTGTACTGATCATTACCACCAAGTATCATCAAGATTGGTTGAAAAAATATTTGCTGGTATTTCGGAAACTCGTTATTTCTTAGAAGCCTGGTAACCCCTCACAATGAAAGTGCTTTTCCACAGTGTGTGGCTAGGGCTACTTGAAGAGGAAACAAACCATAAAGTCAAAAGTGAGAACTCCTTTATTTTGTCAAGTTTCAAAGAGCTACTACAATCCATGATGGATTTAGTGTTCTAAATTCATCTATCTATATAGGAGAGAACAGAGAGAAACCTAAATATGAAAACTGCTACTGTAGACGAACGCTTCAACCTAGAAGAACAAAATTTGGTGAGCCAAGTGGGATCTGTGTACTGATCATTACCACCAAGTGTCATCAAGATTGGGTGAAAAAATATTTGCTGGTATTTCGGAATCTTGTAATTTCTTACAAGCTTGGATACCCCTCTCAATGAAAGTGCTTTTCCACAGTCGGTGCCTAGGGCTACTTGAAGAGGAAACAAACCATAGAGACAAAACTGAGAACTCCTTTATTTTGTCAAGTTTCAAAGAGCTAATAAAAACCATGTTGGATTTAGAGTTCCAAATTCATCTATCTATATAGGAGAGAACAGAGGGAAACCTAAATATAAAAACTGCTACTGTAGACGAAAGCTTCTAACTAGAAGAACACAATTTGGTGAGCCAAGTGGGATTTGTGTACTGATCATTACCACCAAGTATCATCAAGATTGGGTGAAAAAATATTTGCTGGCATTTCGGAAACTCGTTATTTCTTAGAAGCTTGGCAAACCCTCTCAATGAATGTGCTTTCGACAGTCTGTGCCTAGGGCTACTTGAAGAGAAAACAAACCATAGAGACAAAACTGAGAACTCCTTTATTTTGACAAGTTTCAAAGAGCTACTCCAAACCATGTTGGATTTAGAGTTCCAAATTCATCTATCTATATAGGAGAGAACAGAGGGAAACCTAAATATAAAAACTGCTACTGTAGACGAAAGCTTCAATCTAGAAGAACAAAATTTTGTGAGCCATGTGGGATTTGTGTACTGATCATTACCACCAAGTATCATCAAGATTGGGTGAAAAAATATTTGCTGGTATTTCGGAAACTCGTTATTTCTTAGAAGCCTGGTAACCCCTCACAATGAAAGTGCTTTTCCACAGTGTGTGCCTAGGGCTACTTGAAGAGGAAACAAACCATAAAGTCAAAAGTGAGAACTAATTTATTTTGTCAAGTTTCAAAGAGCTACTACAATCCATGATGGATTTAGTGTTCTAAATTCATCTATCTATATAGGAGAGAACAGAGAGAAACCTAAATATGAAAACTGCTACTGTAGACGAACGCTTCAACCTAGAAGAACAAAATTTGGTGAGCCAAGTGGGATCTGTGTACTGATCATTACCACCAAGTGTCATCAAGATTGGGTGAAAAAATATTTGCTGGTATTTCGGAATATTGTAATTTCTTACAAGCTTGGATACCCCTCTCAATGAAAGTGCTTTTCCACAGTCGGTGCCTAGGGCTACTTGAAGAGGAAACAAACCATAGAGACAAAACTGAGAACTCCTTTATTTTGTCAAGTTTCAAAGAGCTAATAAAAACCATGTTGGATTTAGAGTTCCAAATTCATCTATCTATATAGGAGAAAACAGAGGGAAACCTAAATATAAAAGCTGCTACTGTAGACGAAAGCTTCTAACTAGAAGAACACAATTTGGTGAGCCAAGTGGGATTTGTGTACTGATCATTACCACCAAGTATCATCAAGATTGGGTGAAAAAATACTTGCTGGCATTTCGGAAACTCGTTATTTCTTAGAAGATTGGCAACCCCTCTCAATGAAAGTGCTTTTCCAGTCTGTGCCTAGGGCTACTTGAAGAGAAAACAAACCATAAAGACAAAACTGAGAACTCCTTTATTTTGACAAGTTTCAAAGAGCTACTACAAACCATGTTGGATTTAGAGTTCCAAATTCATCTATCTATATAGGAGAGAACAGAGGGAAACCTAAATATAAATACTGCTACTGTAGACGAAAGCTTCGATCTAGAAGAACAAAATTTTGTGAGCCATGTGGGATTTGTGTACTGATCATTACCACCAAGTATCATCAAGATTGGGTGAAAAAATATTTGCGGGTATTTCGGAAACTCGTTATTTCTTAGAAGCTTGGCAACCCCTCTCAATGAAAGTACTTTTCCACAGTCTGTGCATAGGGCTACTTGAAGAGGAAACAAACCATAGAGACAAAACTGAGAACCATTTATTTTGTCAAGTTTCAAAGAACTACTCCAAACCATGTTGGATTTAGAGTTCCAAATTCATCTATCTATATAGGAGAGAACAGAGGGAAACCTAAATATAAAAACTGCTAATGTAGACGAACGTTTCAACCTGGAAGAACAAAATTTGGTGAGCCAATTGGGATCTGTGTACTCATCATTACCACCAAGTATCATCAACATTGGGTGAAAAAATATTTGCTGGTATTTTGGAAACTCGTTATTTCTTAGGAGCTTGGCAACCCATTTCAATGAAAGTGCTTTCCACAGTCTGTGCCTAGGGCTACTTGAAGAGGAAACAAACCATAGAGACAAAACTGAGAACTCCTTTATTTTGTCAAGTTTCAAAGAGCTACTACAAACCATGTTGGATTTAGAGTTCCAAATTCATCTATCTATATAGGAGGGAACAGAGGGAAACCTAAATATAAAAACTGCTACTGTAGACGAACGCTTCAACCTAGAAAAACAAAATTTGGTGAGCCAAGTGGGATTTGTGTAATGATCATTAGCAAAAAGTATCATCAAGATTGGGTGAAAAAATGTTTGCTGGTATTTCGAAAACTTGTAATTTCTTAGAAGCCTGGCAACCCCTCTCAATGAAAGTGCTTTTCCACAGTCTGTGACTAGGGCTACTTGAAGAGGAAACAAACCATAGAGACAAAACTGAGAACTCCTTTCTTTGTCAAGTTTCAAAAAGCTACTACAAACCATGTTGGATTTAGAGTTCCAAATTCATCTAGCTATATATGAGAGAACAGAGTGAAACCTAAATATAAATACTGCTACTGTAGACGAACGCTTCAACCTAGAAGAACAAAATTTGGTGAGCCAAGTGGGATTTGTGTACTGATCATTACCACAAAGTATCATCAAGATTGAGTGAAAAAATATTTGCTGGTATTTTGGAAACTCGTTATTTCTTAGAAGCTTGGCCACCCATCTCAATGAAAGTGCTTCCACAGTCTGTGCCTATTGCTACTTGAAGAGGAAACAAACCATAGAGACAAAACTGAGAACTCCTGTATTTTGTCAAGTTTCAAAGAGCTACTACAATCCATGTTGGATTTAGAGTTCCAAATTCATCTATCTATATAGGAGAGAACAGAGAGAAACCTGAATAAAAACTGCTACTGTAGACGAACGCTTCAAACTAGAAGAACAAAATTTGGTGAGCCAAGTGGGATTTGTGTACTGATCATTAGGTACAAGTATCATCAAGATAGGGTGAAAAAATATTTTCTGGTATTTCGGAAACTCGTTATTTCTTAGAAGCTTGGCAACCCCTCTCAATGAAAGTGCTTTTCCACAGTCTGTGACTAGGGCTACTTGAAGAGGAAACAAACCATAGGGACAAAACTGAGAACTCCTTTATTTTGTCAAGTTTCAAAGAGCTACTACAAACCATGTTGGATTTAGAGTTCCAAATTCATCTATCTATACAGGAGAGAACAGAGGGAAACCTAAATATAAAAACTGCTACTGTAGACGAACGCATCAACCTAGAAGAACAAAATTTGGTGAGCCAACTGGGATTTGTGTACTGATCATTACCACCAAGTATCATCAAGATTGGGTGAAAAAATATTTGCTGGTATTTCGGAACCTCGTAATTTCTTAGAAGCTTGGCAACCCCCCTCAATGAAAGTGCTTTTCCACAGTCTGTGCCTAGGGCTACTTGAAGAGGAAACAAACCATAGAGACAAAACTGAGAACTCCTTTTTTTTGTCAAGTTTCAAATAGCTATTACAAACCATGATGGATTTAGAGTTCCAAATTCATCTATCTATACAGGAGAGAACAGAGGGAAACCTAAATATAAAAACTCCTACTGTAGAAGAACGCTTCAACCTAGAAGAACAAAATTTGTTGAGCCAAGTGGGATTTGTGTACTGATCATTACCAACAAGATTCATAAAGTTTGGGTGAAAAAAATATTTGCTGGTATTTTGGAAATTCGTTATTTCTTAGAAGCTTGGCAACCCCTCTCAATGAAAGTGCTTTTCCACAGTCTGTGACTAGGGCTACATGAAGAGGAAACAAACCATAGAGACAAAACTGAGAACTCCTTTATTTTGTCAAGTTTCCAAGAGCTACTACAAACCATGTTGGATTTAGAGTTCCAAATTCATCTATCTATATAGGAGAGAACAGAGGGAAACCTAAATATAAAAACTGCTACTGTAGACGAACGCTTCAACCCAGAAGAACTAAATTTGGTAAGCCAAGTGGGATTTGTGTACTGATCATTACCACCAAGTATCATCAAGATTGGGTGAAAAAATATTTGCTGGCATTTCGGAAACTCGTTATTTCTTAGAAGCTTGGCAACCCCTCTCAATGAATGTGCTTTCCACAGTCTGTGCCTAGGGCTACTTGAAGAGAAAACAAACCATAGAGACAAAACTGAGAACTCCTTTATTTTGACAAGTTTCAAAGAGCTACTCCAAACCATGTTGGATTTAGAGTTCCAAATTCATCTATCTATATAGGAGAGAACAGAGGGAAACCTAAATATAAAAACTGCTACTGTAGACGAAAGCTTCAATCTAGAAGAACAAAATTTTGTGAGCCAAGTGGGATTTGTTTACTGATCATTACCACCAAGTATCATCAAGATTGGGTGAAAAAATATTTGCTGGTATTTCGGAAACTCGTTATTTCTTAGAAGCTTGGCAACCCCTCTCAATGAAAGTACTTTTCCACAGTCTGTGCCTAGGGCTACTTGAAGTTGAAACAAACCATAGAGACAAAACTGAGAACTCTTTTATTTTGTCAAGTTTCAAAGAGCTACTCCAAACCATGTTGGATTTAGAGTTCCAAATTCATCTATCTATATAGGAGAGAACAGAGGGAAACCTAAATATAAAAACTGCTACTGTAGACGAACGTTTCAACCTGGAAGAACAAAATTTGGTGAGCCAATTGGGATCTGTGTACTGATCATTACCACCAAGTGTCATCAAGATTGGGTGAAAAAATATTTGCTGGTATTTCGGAAACTCGTTATTTCTTAGAAGCCTGGTAACCCCTCACAATGAAAGTGCTTTTCCACAGTGTGTGCCTAGGGCTACTTGAAGAGGAAACAAACCATAAAGTCAAAAGTGAGAACTCCTTTATTTTGTCAAGTTTCAAAGAGCTACTTATATCCATGATGGATTTAGTGTTCTAAATTCATCTATCTATATAGGAGACAACAGAGAGAAACCTAAATATGAAAACTGCTACTGTAGACGAACGCTTCAACCTAGAAGAACAAAATTTGGTGAGCCAAGTGGGATCTGTGTCCTGATCATTACCACCAAGTGTCATCAAGATTGGGTGAAAAAATATTTGCTGGTATTTCGGAATCTTGTAATTTCTTACAAGCTTGGATACCCCTCTCAATGAAAGTGCTTTTCCACAGTCGGTGCCTAGGGATACTTGAAGAGGAAACAAACCATAGAGACAAAACTGAGAACTCCTTTATTTTGTCAAGTTTCACAGAGCTACTAAAAACCATGTTGGATTTAGAGTTCCAAATTCATCTATCTAAATAGGAGAGAACAGAGGGAAACCTAATTTTAAAAACTGCTACTGTAGACGAACGCTTCAACCTAGAAGAACAAAATTTGGTGAGCCAAGTGGGATTTGTGTACTGATCATTACCACCAAGTATCATCAAGATTGGGTGAAAAAATATTTGCTGGTATTTCTGAAACTCGTTATTTCTTAGAAGCTTGGCAAGACCTCTCAATGAAAGTGCTTTTCCACAGTCTGTGCCTAGGGCTACTTGAAGAGGAAACAAACCATAGAGACAAAACTGAGAACTCCTTTATTTTGTCAAGTTTCAAAGAGTTACTCTAAACCATGTTGGATTTAGAGTTCCAAATTCATCTATCTATATAGGAGAGAACAGAGGGAAACCTAAATGTAAAAACAGCTACAGTAAACGAACGCTTCAACCTAGAAGACAAAATTTGGTGAGCCAAGTGGGATTTGTGTACTTATCATTACCACCAAGTATCATCAAGATTGGGTGAAAAAATATTTGCTGGTATTTCGGAAACTCGTTATATCTTAGAAGCTTGGCAACCCCTCTCAATGAAAGTGCTTTTCCACAGTCTGTGCCTAGGGCTACTTGAAGAGGAAACAAACCATAGAGACAAAAGTGAGAACTCCTTTATTTTGTCAAGTTTCAAAGAGCTACTACTAACCATGTTGGATTTAGAGTTCCAAATTCATCCATCTATATAGGAGAGAACAGAGGGAAACCTAAATATAAAAACTGCTACTGTAGACGAACGCTTCAACCTAGAAGAACAAAATTTGGTGAGCCAAGTGGGATTTGTGTACTGATCATTACCACCAAGTATCATCAAGATTGGGTGAAAAAATATTTGCTGGTATTTCGGAAACTCCTTATTTCTTAGAAGCTTGGCAACCCCTCTCAATGAAAGTGCTTTTCCACAGTCTGTGCCTAGGGCTACTTGAAGAGGAAACAAACCATAGAGAGAAAACTGAGAACTCCTTTATTTTGTCAAGTTTCACAGAGCTACTACAAACCATGTTGGAATTAGAGTTCCAAATTCATCTATCTAAATAGGAGAGAACAGAGGGAAACCTAATTATAAAAACTGCTACTGTAGACGAACGCTTCAACCTAGAAGAACAGAATTTGGTGAGCCAAGTGGTATTTGTGTACTGATCATTACCACCAAGTATCATCAAGATTGGGTGAAAAAATATTTGCTGGTATTTCGGAAACTCGTTATTTCTTAGAAGCTTGGCAAGACCTCTCAATGAAAGTGCTTTTCCACAGTCTGTGCCTAGGGCTACTTGAAGAGGAAACAAACCATAGAGACAAAACTGAGAACTCCTTTATTTTGTCAAGTTTCAAAGAGCTTCTACAAACCATGTTGGATTTAGAGTTCCAAATTCATCTATCTATATAGGAGAGAACAGAGGGAAACCTAAATGTAAAAACAGCTACAGTAAACGAACGCTTTAACCTAGAAGACAAAATTTGGTGAGCCAAGTGGGATTTGTGTACGGATCATTACCACCAAGTATCATCAAGATTGGGTGAAAAAATATTTGCTGGTATTTCGGAAATTCGTTATTTCTTAGAAGCTTGGCAACCCCTCTCAATGAAAGTGCTTTTCCACAGTCTGTGCCTAGGGCTACTTGAAGAGGAAACAAACTATAGAGACAAAACTGAGAACTCCTTTATTTTGTCAAGTGTCAAAGAGCTACTACAAACCATGTTGGATTTAGAGTTCCAAATTAATTTATCTATATAGGAGAGAACAGAGAGAATCCTAAATGTAAAAACTGCTACTGTAAACGAACGCTTCAACCTAGAAGAACAAAATTTGGTGAGCCAAGTGGGATTTTTGTAGTGATCATTAGCAACAAGTATCATCAAGATTGGGTGAAAAAATATTTGCTGGTATTTTGGAAACTCGTAATTTCTTAGAAGCTTGGCAACCCCTCTCAATGAAAGTGCTTTTCCACAGTCTGTGCCTAGGGCTACTTGAAGAGAAAACAAACCATAGAGCAAACCTGAGAACTCCTTTATTTTGTCAAGTTTCAAGAAGCTACTACAATCCATGTTGGATTTAGAGTTCCAAATTCATCTATCTATATAGGAGAGAACAGAGAGAAACCTAAATTTAAAAACTGCTACTGTAGACGAACGCTTCAATTAGAAGAACAAAATTTGGTGAGCCAAGAGGGATTTGTGTATTGATCATTACCACCAAGTATCTTCAAGATTGGGTGAAAAAATATTTGCTGGTATTTCGGAAACTCGTTATTTCTAAAAAGCTTGGCAACCCCTCTCAATGAAAGTGCTTTTCCACAGTTTGTGCCTAGGGTTACTTGAAGATTAAACAAACCATAGCGACAAAACTGAGAACTCCTTTATTTTGTCATGTTTCAAATAGCTACTACAATCCATGTTGGATTTAGAGTTCCAAATTCATCTATCTGTACAGGAGAGAACAGAGAGAATCATAAATATAAAAACTGCTACTGTAGACAAGCGCTTCAACCTAGAATAACAAAATTTGGTGAGCCAAGTGGGATTTGTGTACTGATCATTAACACCAAGTATCATCAAGATTGGGTGAAAAAATATTTGCTGGTATTTCGGAAACTCGTTATTTCTTAGAAGCTTCGCAACCCCTCTCAATTAAAGTGCTTTTCCAAAGTCAGTGCCTAGGGCTAATTGAAGAGGAAACAATCCATAGAGACAAAACTGAGAACTCCTTTATTTTGTCACGTTTCAAAAAGCTACTACAAACCATGTTGGATGTAGAGTTCCAAATTCATGTTTCTATATATACAAAACCGAGTGAAACCTAAATATAAAAACTGCTCCTGTAAACGAACTATTCAACGTAGAAGAACAAAATTGGGTGAGCCAAGAGGCATTTGTGTACTGATCATTACCACCAAGTATCATCAAGATTGGGTGAAAAAATATTTGCTGGTATTTCGGAAACTCTTTATTTCTTAGAAGCTTGGCAACCCCTCTCAATGAAAGTGCTTTTCCACAGTGTGTGCCTAGGGCTAATTGAAGAGGAAACAATCCCTAGAGACAAAAGTGAGAACTCCTTTATTTTGTTAAGTTTCAAAGAGCTACTACAAACCATGTGGGATTTAGAGTTCCAAATTCATCTATCTATACAGGAGAGAACAGAGGGAAACCTAAATATAAAAACTGCTACTGTAGACGAACGCTTCAACCTAGATGAACAAAATTTGGTGAGCCAAGTGGGAATTTTGTACTGATTATTACCACCAAGTATCATCAAGATTGGATGAAAAAATATTTGCTGGTATTTTGGAAACTCGTTATTTCTTAGAAGCTTAGCAACCCATCTCAATGAAAGTGCTTCCACAGTTTGTGCCTAGGGCTACTTGAAGAGGAAACAAACCATAGAGACAAAACTGAGAACTCCTTTATATTGTCAAGTTTCAAAGAGCTACTACAATCCATGTTGGATTTAGAGTTCCAAATTCATCTATCTATACAGGAGAGAACAGAGGGAAACCTAAATATAAAAACTGCTACTGTAGACGAACGCTTCAACCTAGATGAAAAAAATTTTTGAGCCAAGTGGGATTTGTGTACTGATCATTACCACCAAGTATCATCAAGATTGGGTGAGAAAACACATGCTGGTATTTCGGAAACTCGTAATTTCTTAGAAGCTTGGAAACAGCTCTCCATGAAAGTGCTTTTCCACAGTCTGTGATTAGGGCTACTTGAAGAGGAAACAAACCAGAGAGACAAAACTGAGGACTCCTTTATTTTGTCAAGTTTCAAAAAGCTACTACAAACCATGTTGGATTTAGAGTTCCAAATTCATGTTTCTATATATGAGTAAACCGAGTGAAACCTAAATATAAAAACTTCTCCTGTAGACGAACGCTTCAATGTAGAAGAACAAAATTGGGTGAGCCAAGTTGGATTTGTGTACTGATCATTACCACCAAGTATCATCAAGATTGGGTGAAAAAATATTTGCTGGTATTTTGGAAACTCGTTATTTCTTAGAAGCTTGGCAACCCATCTCAATGAAAGTGCTTCCACAGTCTGTGCCTAGGGCTACTTGAAGAGGAAACAAACCATAGAGACAAAACTGAGAACTCCTTTATTTTGTCAAGTTTCAAAGAGCTACTACAATCCATGTTGGATTTAGAGTTCCAAATTCATCTATCTATATAGGAGAGAACAGAGAGAAACCTAAATATAAAAACTGCTACTGTAGACGAACGCTTCAACCTAGAAGAAGAAAATTTGGTGAGCCAAGTGGGATTTGTGTACTGATCATTACCACCAAGTATCATCAAGATTGGGTGAAAAAATATTTGCTGGTATTTTGGAAACTCGTTATTTCTTAGAAGCTTGGCAACCCATCTCAATGAAAGTGCTTTTCCACAGTCTGTGCCTAGGGCTACTTGAAGAGGAAAAAAACCATAGATGCAAAACTCAGAACTTCTTTATTTTCTCAAGTTTCAAAGAGCTACTACAAACCATGTTGGATTTAGAGTTCCAAATTCATCTATCTATACAGGAGAGAACAGGGGGAAACCTAAATATAAAAACTGCTACTGTAGACGAACGCTTCAACCTAGAAGAACAAAATTTGGTGACCCAATTGGGATTTGTGTACTGATCATTACCACCAAGTATCATCAAGATTGGGTGAAAAAATATTTGCTGGTATTTCGGAAACTCGTAATTTCTTAGAAGCTTGGCAACCCCTCTCAATGAAAGTGCTTTTCCACAGTCTGTGACTAGGGCTACTTGAAGAGGAAAGAAACCATAGAGACAAAACTGAGAACTCCTTTATTTTGTCAAGTTTCAAAGAGCTACTACAAACCATGTTGGATTTAGAGTTCCAAATTCATCTATCTATATTGGAGAGAACAGAGGGAAACCTAAATATAAAAACTGCTATTGTAGACGTACGCTTCAACCTAGAAGAACAAAATTTGGTGAGCCAAGTGGGATTTGTGTACTGATCATTACCACCAAGTATCATCAAGATTGGGTGAAAAAATATTTGCTGGTATTTTAGAAACTCGTTATTTCTTAGAAGCTTGGCAACCCATCTCAATGAAAGTGCTTTCCACAGTCTGTGCCTAGGGCTACTTGAAGAGGAAACAAACCATAGAGACAAAACTGAGAACTCCTTTATTTTGTCTAGATTCAAAAAGCTACTACAATCCATGGTGGATTTAGAGTTCCAATTCATCTATCTATACAGGAGAGAACAGAGGGAAACCTAAATATAAAAACTGCTACTGTAGACGAACGCTTCAACCTAGAAGAACAAAATTTGGTGAGCCAAGTGGGATTTGTGTACTGATCATTACCACCAAGTATCATCAAAATTGGGTGAAAAAATATTTGCTGGTATTTCGGAAACTCGTAATTTCTTAGAAGCTTGGCAACCCCTCTCCATGAAAGTGCTTTTCCACAGTCTGTGACTAGGGCTACTTGAAGAGGAAACAAACCATAGAGAGAAAACTGAGAACTCCTTTATTTTGTCAAGTTTCAAAAAGCTACTACAAACCATGTTGGATGTAGAGTTCCAAATTCATGTTTCTATAT
The DNA here is from genome assembly GCF_048772815.1 of Callospermophilus lateralis. NCBI lineage: Eukaryota > Metazoa > Chordata > Mammalia > Rodentia > Sciuridae > Callospermophilus > Callospermophilus lateralis. The sequence continues at coordinate 199,388 of NW_027513252.1, read as the reverse complement.
ATGAGAGAACCGAGTGAAACCTAAATATAAAAACTGCTCCTGTAGACGAACGCTTCAACGTAGAAGAACAAAATTGGGTGAGCCAAGTGGGATTTGTGTACTGATTATTACCACCAAGTATCATCAAGATTGGGTGAAAAAATATTTGCTGGTATTATGGAAACTCGTTATTTCTTAGAAGCTTGGCAACCCATCTCAATGAAAGTGCTTCCACAGTCTGTGCCTAGGCCTACTTGAAGAGGAAACTAACCATAGAGACAAAACTGAGAAATCCTTTATTTTGTCAAGTTTCAAAGAGCTACTACAAACCATGTTGGATTTTGAGTTCCGAATTCATCTCTCTATATTTGAGAGCACAGAGTGAAACCTAAATATAAAAACTGCTACTGTAGACGAACGCTTCAACCTAGAAGAACAAAATTTGGTGAGCCAAGTGGGATCTGTGTACTGATCATTACCACCAAGTATCATCAAGATTGGGTGAAAAAATATTTGCTGGTATATCGGAAACTCTTTAATTCTTAGAAGCTTGGCAACCCCTATCAATGAAAGTGCTTTTCCACAGTCTGTGCCTAGGGCTACTTGAAGAGGAAACAAACCATAGAGACAAAACTCAGAACTTCTTTATTTTGTCAAGATTCAAAGAGCTACTACAAACCATGTTGGATTTAGAGTTCCAAATTCATCTATCTATACAGGAGAGAACAGAGGGAAACCTAAATATAAAAACTGCTACTGCAGACGAACGCTTCAACCTAGAAGAACAAAATTTGGTGAGCCAAGTGGGATTTGTGTACTGATCATTACCACCAAGTATCATCAAGATTGGATGAAAAAAGTATTTGCTGGTATTTCGGAAACTCGTAATTTCTTAGCAGCTTGGCAACCCCTCTCAATGAAAGTGCTTTTCCACAGTCTGTGACTAGGGCTACTTGAAGAGGAAAGAAACCATAGAGACAAAACTGAGAACTCCTTTATTTTGTCAAGTTTCAAAGAGCTACTACAAACCATGTTGGATTTAGAGTTCCAAATTCATCTATCTATATAGGAGAGAACAGAGAGAAACATAAATATAAAAACTGCTACTGTAGACGAACGCTTCAACTTAGAAGAACAAAATTTGATGAGCCAAGTGGGATTTGTGTGCTGATCATTAGCAACAAGTATCATCAAGATTGGGTGAAAAAATATTTGCTGGTATTTCGGAAACTCGTTATTTCTTAGAAGCTTCGCAACCCCTCTCAATGAAAGTGCTTTTCCACAGTCTGTGCCCAGGGCTACTTGAAGAGGAAAGAAACCATAGAGACAAAACTCAGAACTCCTTTATTTTGTCAAGTTTCAAAGAGCTACTACAAACCATGTTGGATTTAGAGTTCCAAATTCATCTATCTATATATGAGAGCACAGAGTGAAACCTAAATATAAAAACTGCTACTGTAGACGAACGCTTCAACCTAGAAGAACAAAATTTGGTGAGTCAAGTGGGATCTGTGTACTGATCATTACCACCAAGCATCATCAAGATTGGGTGAAAAAATATTTGCTGGTATTTCGGAAACTCTTTATTTCTTAGAAGCTTGGCAACCCCTCTCAATGAAAGTGCTTTTCCACAGTCTGTGCCTAGGGCTACTTGAAGAGGAAACAAACCATAGAGACAAAACTCAGAACTTCTTTATTTTGTCCAGATTCAAAGAGTTACTACAAACCATGTTGGATTTTGAGTTCCAAATTCATCTATCTATACAGGAGAGAACAGAGGAAAACCTAAATATAAAAACTGCTACTGTAGACGAACGCTTCATCCTAGAAGAACAAATATTGGTGAGCCAAGTGGGATTTGTGTACTGATCATTACCACCAAGTATCATCAAGTTTGGGTGAAAAAATATTTGCTGGTTCTTCGGAAACTTGTTATTTCTTAGAAGCTTGGCAACCCCTCTCCATGAAAGTGCTTTTCCACAGTCTGTGACTAGGGCTACTTGAAGAGGAAACAAACCATAGAGACAAAATTGACAACTCCTTTATTTTGTCAAGTTTCAAAAAGCTACTACAAACCATGTTGGATTTAGAGTTCCAAAATCATGTTTCTATATATGAGAGAACCGAGTGAAACCTAAATATAAAAACTGCTCCTGTAGACGAACGTTTCAACGTAGAAGAACAAAATTGGGTGAGCCAAGCTGGATTTGTGTACTGACCATTACCACCAAGTATCATCAAGATTGGGTGAAAAAATATTTGCTGGTATTTTTAAAACTCGTTATTTCTTAGAAGCTTGGCAACCCATCTCAATGAAAGTGCTTCCACAGTCTGCACCTAGGGCTACTTGAAGAGGAAACAAACCATAGAGACAAAACTGAGAACTCCTTTATTTTGTCAAGTTTCAAAGAGCTACTACAATCCATGTGGGATTTAGAGTTCCAAATTCATCTATTTATACCGGAGAGAACTGAGGGAAACCTAAATATAAAAACTGCTACTGTAGACGAACGCTTCAACCTAGAAGAACAAAATTTGGTGAGCCAAGTGGGATTTGTGTACTGATCATTACCACCAAGTATCATCAAGATTGGGTGAAAAAATATTTGCTGGTATTTCGGAAACTCTTTATTTCTTAGAAGCTTGGCAACCCCTCTCAAAGAAAGTGCTTTTCCACAGTCTGTGCCTAGGTCTAATTGAAGAGGATACAATCCATAGAGACAAAACTGAGAACTCCTTTATTTTGTCAAGTTTCAAAGAGCTACTACAAACCATGTGGGATTTAGAGTTCCAAATTCATCTATCTTACAGGAGAGAACAGAGGGAAACCTAAATATAAAAACTGCTACTGTAGACGAACGCTTCAACCTAGAAGAACAAAATTTGTGAGCCAAGTGGGAATTTTGTACTGATCATTACCACCAAGTATCATCAATATTAGGTGAAAAAATATTTGCTGGTATTTTGGAAACTCGTTATTTCTTAGAAGCTTGGCAACCCATCTCAATGAAAGTGCTTCCACAGTCTGTGCCTAGGGCTACTTGAAGAGGAAACAAACCATAGAGACAAAACTGAGAACTCCTTTATTTTGTCAAGTTTCAAAGAGCTACTACAAACCATGTTGGATTTAGAGTTCCAAATTCATCTTTCTTTATAGGAGAGAACAGAGGGAAACCTAAATATAAAAACTGCTACTGTAGACGAACGCTTCAACCTAGAAGAACAAAATTTGGTGAGCCAAGTGGGATTTGTGTACTGATCATTACCACCAAGTATCATCAAGATTGGGTGAATAAATATTTGCTGGTATTTCGGAAACTCGTTATTTCTTAGAAGCTTGGCAACCCATCTCAATGAAAGTGCTTTTTCACAGTGTGTGCCTAGGGCTACTTGAAGAGGAAACAAACCATAGAGACAAAACTGAGAACTCCTTTATTTTGTCAAGTTTCAAAGAGCTACTACAAACCATGTTGGATTTAGAGTTCCAAATTCATCTATCTATATAGGAGAGAACAGAGGGAAACCTAAATATAAAAACCGCTACTGTAGACGAACGCTTCAACCTAGAAGAACAAAATTTGGTGAGCCAAGTGGGATTTGTGTACTGATCATTACCACCAAGTATCATCAAGATTGGGTGAAAAAATATTTGCTGGTATTTCGGAAACTCTTTATTTCTTAGAAGCTTGGCAACCCCTCTCAAAGAAAGTGCTTTTCCACAGTCTGTGCCTAGGTCTAATTGAAGAGGATACAATCCATAGAGACAAAACTGAGAACTCCTTTATTTTGTCAAGTTTCAAAGAGCTACTACAAACCATGTGGGATTTAGAGTTCCAAATTCATCTATCTTACAGGAGAGAACAGAGGGAAACCTAAATATAAAAACTGCTACTGTAGACGAACGCTTCAACCTAGAAGAACAAAATTTGTGAGCCAAGTGGGAATTTTGTACTGATCATTACCACCAAGTATCATCAATATTAGGTGAAAAAATATTTGCTGGTATTTTGGAAACTCGTTATTTCTTAGAAGCTTGGCAACCCATCTCAATGAAAGTGCTTCCACAGTCTGTGCCTAGGGCTACTTGAAGAGGAAACAAACCATAGAGACAAAACTGAGAACTCCTTTATTTTGTCAAGTTTCAAAGAGCTACTACAAACCATGTTGGATTTAGAGTTCCAAATTCATCTTTCTTTATAGGAGAGAACAGAGGGAAACCTAAATATAAAAACTGCTACTGTAGACGAACGCTTCAACCTAGAAGAACAAAATTTGGTGAGCCAAGTGGGATTTGTGTACTGATCATTACCACCAAGTATCATCAAGATTGGGTGAATAAATATTTGCTGGTATTTCGGAAACTCGTTATTTCTTAGAAGCTTGGCAACCCATCTCAATGAAAGTGCTTTTTCACAGTGTGTGCCTAGGGCTACTTGAAGAGGAAACAAACCATAGAGACAAAACTGAGAACTACTTTATTTTGTCAAGTCTCAAAGAGCTACTACAAACCATGTTGGATTTAGAGTTCCAAATTCATCTATCTATATATGAGATAACAGAGGGAAACCTAAATATAAAAACTGCTACAGTAGGCGAACGCTTCAACCTAGAAGAACAAAATTTGGTGAGCCAAGTGGGATTTGTGTACTGATCATTACCGCCAAGTATCATCAAGATTGGGTGAAAAAATATTTGCTGGTATTTCGGAAACTCGTTATTTCTTAGAAGCTTGGCAACCCCTCTCAATGAAAGTGCTTTTCCACAGTCTGTCCCTAGGGCTACTTGAAGAGGAAACAAACCATAGAGACAAAACTGAGAACTCCTTTATTTTGTCAAGTTTCAAAGAGCTACTAAAAACCATGTTGGATGTAGAGTTCCAAATTCATGTTTCTATATAGGAGAGAACCGAGTTAAACCTAAATATAAAAACTGCTCCTGTAGAGGAACGCTTCAATGTAGAAGAACAAAATTGGGTGAGCCAAGTGGGATTTGTGTACTGATCATTACCACCAATTATCATCAAGATTAGGTGAAAAAATATTTGCTGGTATTTTGGAAACTCGTTATTTCTTAGAAGCTTGGCAACCCATCTCAATGAAAGTGCTTCCACAGTCTGTGCCTAGGGCTACTTCAAGAGGAAACAAACCATAGAGACAAAACTCAGAACTTCTTTATTTTGTCAAGATTCAAAGAGCTACTACAAACCATGTTGGATTAGGGTTCCAAATTCATCTATCTATACAGGAGAGAACAGAGGGAAACCTAAATATAAAAACTGCTACTGTAGACGAACGCTTCAACCTAGAAGAACAAAATTTGGTGAGCCAAGTGGGATTTGTGTACTGATCATTACCACCAAGTATCATCAAGATTGGGTGAATAAATATTTGCTGGTATTTCGGAAACTCGTTATTTCTTAGAAGCTTGGCAACCCCTCTCAATGAAAGTGCTTTTCCACACTCTGGGACTAGGGCTACTTGAAGAGGAAAGAAACCATAGAGACAAAACTGAGAACTCCTTTATTTTGTCAAGTTTCAAAGAGCTACTACAAACCATGTTGGATTTAGAGTTCCAATTTCATCTATCTTTATATGAGAGAACAGAGTGAAACCTAAATATAAAAACTGCTACTGTAGACGAACGCTTCAACCTAGAAGAACAAAACTTGGTGAGTCAAGTGGGATTTGTGTACTGATCATTACCACCAAGTATCATCAAGATTGGGAGAAAAAATATTTGCTGGTGTTTCGGAAACTTGTAATTTCTTAGAAGCTTGGCAACCACTCTCAATGAAAGTGCTTTTCCACAGTCTGTGCCTAGGGCTACTTGAAGAGGAAACAAACCATAGAGACAAAACTGAGAACTCCTTTATTTTGTCAAGTTTTAAAGAGCTACTACAAACCATGTGGGATTTAGAGTTCCAAATTCATCTATTTATATATGAGAGAACAGAGTGAAACCTAACTATAAAAACTGCTCCTGGAGACGACCGCTTCAACCTAGAAGAACAAAATTGGGTGAGCCAAGTGGGATTTGTGTACTGATAATTACCACCAAGTATCATCAAGATTGTGTGAAAAAATATTTGCTGGTATTTTGGAAACTCGTTATTTCTTAGAAGCTTGGCAACCCATCTCAATGAAAGTGCTTCCACAGTCTGTGCCTAGGGCTACTTGAAGAGGAAACAAACCATAGAGACCAAACTGAGAACTCCTTTATTTTGTCAAGTTTCAAGGAGCTACTACAATCCATGTTGGATTTAGTGTTCCAAATTCATCTATCTATACAGGAGAGAACGGAGGGAAACCTAAATACAAAAACTGCTACTGTAGACGAACGCTTCAACCCAGAAGAACAAAATTTGGTGAGCCAAGTGGGATTTGTGTACTGATCATTACCACCAAGTATCATCAAGATTGGGTGAAAAAATATTTGCTGGTATTTCGGAAACTCGTAATTTCTTAGAAGCTTGGCAACCCATCTCAATGAAAGTGCTTTCCACAGTCTGTGTCTGGGGCTACTTGAAGAGGAAACAAACCATAGAGACAAAACTGAGAACTCCTTTATTTTGTCAAGTTTCAAAGTGCTACTACAATCCATGTTGGATTTAGAGTTCCAATTCATCTATCTATACAGGAGAGAACAGAGGGAAACCTAAATATAAAAACTGCTACTGTAGACGAACGCTTCAACCTAGAAGAACAAAATTTGGTGAGCCAAGTGGGATTTTTGTACTGATCATTACCACCAAGTATCATCAAGATTGGGTGAAAAAATATTTGCTGGTATTTCGGACACTCGTAATTTCTTAGAAGCATGGCAACCCCTCTCAATGAAAGTGCTTTTCCACAGTCTGGGACTAGGGCTACTTGAAGAGGAAAGAATCCATAGAGACAAAACTGAGAACTCCTTTATTTTGTCAAGTTTCAAAGAGCTACTACAAACCATGTTGGATTTAGAGTTCCAAATTCATCTATCTATATATGATAGAACAGAGTGAAACCTAAATATAAAAACTGCTCCTGTAGACGAACGCTTCAACGTAGAAGAACAAAATTGGGTGAGCCAAGTGGGATTTGTGTACTGATCATTACCACCAAGTATCATCAAGATTGGGTGAAAAAATATTTGCTGGTATTTTGGAAACTCGTTATTTCTTAGAAGCTTGTCAACCGATCTCAATGAAAGTGCTTCCAAAGTCTGTGCCTAGGGCTACTTGAAGAGGAAACAAACCATAGAGACAAAACTGAGAACTCCTTTATTTTGTCAAGTTTCAAAGAACTACTACAATCCATGTTGGATTTAGAGTTCCAAATTCATCTATCTATATAGGAGAGAACAGAGAGAAACCTAAATATAAAAACTGCTACTGTAGACGAACGCTTCAACCTAGAAGAACAAAATTTGGTGAGCCAAGTGGGATCTGTGTACTCATCATTACCACCAAGTATCATCAAGATTGGGTGAAAAAATATTTGCTGGTATTTCGGAAACTCGTTATTTCTTACAAGCTTTGCAACCCCGCTCATTGAAAGTGCTTTTCCACAGTCTGTGCCTAGGGCTACTTCAAGAGGAAACAAACCATAGAGACAAAACTCAGAACTTCTTTATTTTGTCAAGATTCAAAGAGCTACTACAAACCATGTTGGATTAGGGTTCCAAATTCATCTATCTATACAGGAGAGAACAGAGGGAAACCTAAATATAAAAACTGCTACTGTAGACGAACGCTTCAACCTAGAAGAACAAAATTTGGTGAGCCAAGTGGGATTTGTGTACTGATCATTACCACCAAGTATCATCAAGATTGGGTGAATAAATATTTGCTGGTATTTCGGAAACTCGTTATTTCTTAGAAGCTTGGCAACCCCTCTCAATTAAAGTGCTTTTCCACACTCTGGGACTAGGGCTACTTGAAGAGGAAAGAAACCATAGAGACAAAACTGAGAACTCCTTTATTTTGTCAAGTTTCAAAGAGCTACTACAAACCATGTTGGATTTAGAGTTCCAAATTCATCTATCTTTATATGAGAGAACAGAGTGAAACCTAAATATAAAAACTGCTACTGTAGACGAACGCTTCAACCTAGAAGAACAAAACTTGGTGAGCCAAGTGGGATTTGTGTACTGATCATTACCACCAAGTATCATCAAGATTGGGAGAAAAAATATTTGCTGGTGTTTCGGAAACTTGTAATTTCTTAGAAGCTTGGCAACCACTCTCAATGAAAGTGCTTTTCCACAGTCTGTGCCTAGGGCTACTTGAAGAGGAAACAAACCATAGAGACAAAACTGAGAACTCCTTTATTTTGTCAAGTTTTAAAGAGCTACTACAAACCATGTGGGATTTAGAGTTCCAAATTCATCTATTTATATATGAGAGAACAGAGTGAAACCTAAATATAAAAACTGCTCCTGTAGACGACCGCTTCAACCTAGAAGAACAAAATTTGGTGAGCCAAGTGGGATTTGTGTACTGATAATTACCACCAAGTATCATCAAGATTGTGTGAAAAAATATTTGCTGGTATTTTGGAAACTCGTTATTTCTTAGAAGCTTGGCAACCCATCTCAATGAAAGTGCTTCCACAGTCTGTGCCTAGGGCTACTTGAAGAGGAAACAAACCATAGAGACCAAACTGAGAACTCCTTTATTTTGTCAAGTTTCAAAGAGCTACTACAATCCATGTTGGATTTAGAGTTCCAAATTCATCTATCTATACAGGAGAGAACGGAGGGAAACCTAAATACAAAAACTGCTACTGTAGACGAACGCTTCAACCCAGAAGAACAAAATTTGGTGAGCCAAGTGGGATTTGTGTACTGATCATTACCACCAAGTATCATCAAGATTGGGTGAAAAAATATTTGCTGGTATTTCGGAAACTCGTAATTTCTTAGAAGCTTGGCAACCCATCTCAATGAAAGTGCTTTCCACAGTCTGTGCCTGGGGCTACTTGAAGAGGAAACAAACCATAGAGACAAAACTGAGAACTCCTTTATTATGTCAATTTTCAAAGAGCTACTACAATCCATGTTGGATTTAGAGTTCCAATTCATCTATCTATACAGGAGAGAACAGAGGGAAACCTAAATATAAAAACTGATACTGTAGACGAACGCTTCAACCTAGAAGAACAAAATTTGGTGAGCCAAGTGGGATTTTTGTACTGATCATTACCACCAAGTATCATCAAGATTGGGTGAAAAAATATTTGCTGGTGTTTCGGAAACTTGTAATTTCTTAGAAGCTTGGCAACCCCTCTCAATGAAAGTGCTTTTCCACAGTCTGGGACTAGGGCTACTTGAAGAGGAAAGAAACCATAGAGACAAAACTGAGAACTACTTTATTTTGTCAAGTTTCAAAGAGCTACTACAAACCATCTTGGATTTAGAGTTCCAAATTCATCTATCTATATATGAGAGAACAGAGTGAAACCTAAATATTAAAACTGCTACTGTAGACGAACGCTTCAAACTAGAAGAACAAAATTTGGTGAGCCAAGAGGGATTTGTGTAGTGATCATTACCACCAAGTATCATCAAGATTGGGTGAAAAAATATTTGCTGGTATTTCGGAAACTCGTAATTTCTTAGAAGCTTGGCAACCCCTCTCAATGAAAGTGCTTTTCCACAGTCTGTGCCTAGGGCTACTTGAAGAGGGAACAAACCATAGAGACAAACCTGAGAACTCCTTTATTTTGTCATGTTTCAAAGAGCTACTATAAACCATGTTGGATTTAGAGTTCCAAATTCATCTATCTATATAGGAGAGAAGAGAGGGAAACCTAAATATGAAAACTGCTATTGTAGACGAACGCTTCAACTTAGAAGAACAAATATTGGTGAGCCAAATGGGATTTGTGTACTGATCATTACCACTAAGTATCATCAAGATTGGGTGAAAAAATATTTGCTGGTATTTTAGAAACTCGTTATTTCTTAGAAGCTTGGCAACCCATCTCAATGAAAGTGCTTTCCACAGTCTGTGCCTAGGGCTACTTGAAGAGGAAACAAACCATAGAGACAAAACTGAGAACTCCTTTATTTTGTCAAGTTTCAAAGAGCTACTACAAACCATGTTGGATTTAGAGTTCCAAATTCATCTATCTATATAGGAGAGAACAGAGGGAAACCTAAATATAAAAACTGCTACTGTAGACGAAATCTTCAAACTAGAAGAACAAAATTTGGTGAGCCAAGTGTGATTTGTGTACTGATCATTACCACCAAGTATCATCAAAATTGGGTGAAAAAATATTTGCTGGTATTTCGCAAACAAGTTATGTCTTAGAAGCTTGGCAACCCCTCTCAATGAAAGTGCTTTTCCACAGTCTGTGCCTAGGGCTTCTTGAAGAGGAAACAAACCATAGAGACAAAACTGAGAATTCCTTTATTTTGTCAAGTTTCAAAGAGCTACTACAATCCATGTTGGATTTAGAGTTCCAAATTCATCTATCTATATAGGAGAAAACAGAGAGAAACCTAAATATAAAAACTGCTACTGTAGACGAACACTTCAACCTAGAAGAACAAAATTTGGTGAGCCAAGTGGGATTTGTGTACTGATCATTACCACCAAGTATCATCAAGATTGAGTGAAAAAATATTTGCTGGTGTTTCGGAAACTTGTAATTTCTTAGAAGCTTGGCAACCACTCTCAATGAAAGTGCTTTTCCACAGTCTGTGCCTAGGGCTACTTGAAGAGGAAACAAACCATAGAGACAAAACTGAGAACTCCTTTATTTTGTCAAGTTTCAAAGAGCTACTACAAACCATGTTGGATTTAGAGTTCCAAATTCATCTATCTATATAGGAGAGAACAGAGGGAAACCTAAATATGAAAACTGCTCTTGTAGACGAACGCTTCAACCTAGAAGAACAAAATTTGGGGAGCCAAGTGGGATCTGTGTACTGATCATTACCACCAAGTATTATCATGATTGGGTGAAAAAATATTTGCTGGTATTTTAGAAACTCGTTATTTCTTAGAAGCTTGGCAATCCATCTCAATGAAAGTGCTTTCCACAGTCTGTGCCTGGGGCTACTTGAAGAGGAAACAAACCATAGAGACAAAACTGAGAACTCCTTTATTTTGTCAAGTTTGAAAGAGCTACTACAATCCATGTTGGATTTAGAGTTCCAATTCATCTATCTATACAGGAGAGAACAGAGGGAAACCTAAATATAAAAACTGATACTGTAGACGAACGCTTCAACCTAGAAGAACAAAATTTGGTGAGCCAAGTGGGATTTTTGTACTGATCATTACCACCAAGTATCATCAAGATTGGGTGAAAAAATATTTGCTGGTATTTCGGACACTCGTAATTTCTTAGAAGCATGGCAACCCCTCTCAATGAAAGTGCTTTTCCACAGTCTGGGACTAGGGCTACTTGAAGAGGAAAGAATCCATAGAGACAAAACTGAGAACTCCTTTATTTTGTCAAGTTTCAAAGAGCTACTACAAACCATGTTGGATTTAGAGTTCCAAATTCATCTATCTATATATGATAGAACAGAGTGAAACCTAAATATAAAAACTGCTCCTGTAGACGAACGCTTCAACGTAGAAGAACAAAATTGGGTGAGCCAAGTGGGATTTGTGTACTGATCATTACCACCAAGTATCATCAAGATTGGGTGAAAAAATATTTGCTGGTATTTTGGAAACTCGTTATTTCTTAGAAGCTTGTCAACCGATCTCAATGAAAGTGCTTCCAAAGTCTGTGCCTAGGGCTACTTGAAGAGGAAACAAACCATAGAGACAAAACTGAGAACTCCTTTATTTTGTCAAGTTTCAAAGAACTACTACAATCCATGTTGGATTTAGAGTTCCAAATTCATCTATCTATATAGGAGAGAACAGAGAGAAACCTAAATATAAAAACTGCTACTGTAGACGAACGCTTCAACCTAGAAGAACAAAATTTGGTGAGCCAAGTGGGATCTGTGTACTCATCATTACCACCAAGTATCATCAAGATTGGGTGAAAAAATATTTGCTGGTATTTCGGAAACTAGTTACTTCTTACAAGCTTGGCAACCCCGCTCATTGAAAGTGCTTTTCCACAGTCTGTGCCTAGGGCTACTTCAAGAGGAAACAAACCATAGAGACAAAACTCAGAACTTCTTTATTTTGTCAAGATTCAAAGAGCTACTACAAACAATGTTGGATTAGGGTTCCAAATTCATCTATCTATACAGGAGAGAACAGAGGGAAACCTAAATATAAAAACTGCTACTGTAGACGAACGCTTCAACCTAGAAGAACAAAATTTGGTGAGCCAAGTGGGATTTGTGTACTGATCATTACCACCAATATCATCAAGATTGGGTGAATAAATATTTGCTGGTATTTCGGAAACTCGTTATTTCTTAGAAGCTTGGCAACCCCTCTCAATGAAAGTGCTTTTCCACACTCTGGGACTAGGGCTACTTGAAGAGGAAAGAAACCATAGAGACAAAACTGAGAACTCCTTTATTTTGTCAAGTTTCAAAGAGCTACTACAAACCATGTTGGATTTAGAGTTCCAAATTCATCTATCTTTATATGAGAGAACAGAGTGAAACCTAAATATAAAAACTGCTACTGTAGACGAACGCTTCAACCTAGAAGAACAAAACTTGGTGAGCCAAGTGGGATTTGTGTACTGATCATTACCACCAAGTATCATCAAGATTGGGAGAAAAAATATTTGCTGGTGTTTCGGAAACTTGTAATTTCTTAGAAGCTTGGCAACCACTCTCAATGAAAGTGCTTTTCCACAGTCTGTGCCTAGGGCTACTTGAAGAGGAAACAAACCATAGAGACAAAACTGAGAACTCCTTTATTTTGTCAAGTTTTAAAGAGCTACTACAAACCATGTGGGATTTAGAGTTCCAAATTCATCTATTTATATATGAGAGAACAGAGTGAAACCTAAATATAAAAACTGCTCCTGTAGACGACCGCTTCAACCTAGAAGAACAAAATTGGGTGAGCCAAGTGGGATTTGTGTACTGATAATTACCACCAAGTATCATCAAGATTGTGTGAAAAAATATTTGCTGGTATTTTGGAAACTCGTTATTTCTTAGAAGCTTGGCAACCCATCTCAATGAAAGTGCTTCCACAGTCTGTGCCTAGGGCTACTTGAAGAGGAAACAAACCATAGAGACCAAACTGAGAACTCCTTTATTTTGTCAAGTTTCAAAGAGCTACTACAATCCATGTTGGATTTAGAGTTCCAAATTCATCTATCTATACAGGAGAGAACGGAGGGAAACCTAAATACAAAAACTGCTACTGTAGACGAACGCTTCAACCCAGAAGAACAAAATTTGGTGAGCCAAGTGGGATTTGTGTACTGATCATTACCACCAAGTATCATCAGGATTGGGTGAAAAAATATTTGCTGGTATTTCGGAAACTCGTAATTTCTTAGAAGCTTGGCAACCCATCTCAATGAAAGTGCTTTCCACAGTCTGTGCCTGGGGCTACTTGAAGAGGAAACAAACCATAGAGACAAAACTGAGAACTCCTTTATTTTTTCAATTTTCAAAGAGCTACTACAATCCATGTTGGATTTAGAGTTCCAATTCATCTATCTATACAGGAGAGAACAGAGGGAAACCTAAATATAAAAACTGATACTGTAGACGAACGCTTCAACCTAGAAGAACAAAATTTGGTGAGCCAAGTGGGATTTTTGTACTGATCATTACCACCAAGTATCATCAAGATTGGGTGAAAAAATATTTGCTGGTGTTTCGGAAACTTGTAATTTCTTAGAAGCTTGGCAACCCCTCTCAATGAAAGTGCTTTTCCACAGTCTGGGACTAGGGCTACTTGAAGAGGAAAGAAACCATAGAGACAAAACTGAGAACTACTTTATTTTGTCAAGTTTCAAAGAGCTACTACAAACCATCTTGGATTTAGAGTTCCAAATTCATCTATCTATATATGAGAGAACAGAGTGAAACCTAAATATTAAAACTGCTACTGTAGACGAACGCTTCAAACTAGAAGAACAAAATTTGGTGAGCCAAGAGGGATTTGTGTAGTGATCATTACCACCAAGTATCATCAAGATTGGGTGAAAAAATATTTGCTGGTATTTCGGAAACTCGTAATTTCTTAGAAGCTTGGCAACCCCTCTCAATGAAAGTGCTTTTCCACAGTCTGTGCCTAGGGCTACTTGAAGAGGAAACAAACCATAGAGACAAACCTGAGAACTCCTTTATTTTGTCATGTTTCAAAGAGCTACTATAAACCATGTTGGATTTAGAGTTCCAAATTCATCTATCTATATAGGAGAGAAGAGAGGGAAACCTAAATATGAAAACTGCTATTGTAGACGAACGCTTCAACTTAGAAGAACAAATATTGGTGAGCCAAGTGGGATTTGTGTACTGATCATTACCACTAAGTATCATCAAGATTGGGTGAAAAAATATTTGCTGGTATTTTAGAAACTCGTTATTTCTTAGAAGCTTGGCAACCCATCTCAATGAAAGTGCTTTCCACAGTCTGTGCCTAGGGCTACTTGAAGAGGAAACAAACCATAGAGACAAAACTGAGAACTCCTTTATTTTGTCAAGTTTCAAAGAGCTACTACAAACCATGTTGGATTTAGAGTTCCAAATTCATCTATCTATATAGGAGAGAACAGAGGGAAACATAAATATAAAAACTGCTACTGTAGACGAAATCTTCAAATAGAAGAACAAAATTTGGTGAGCCAAGTGTGATTTGTGTACTGATCATTACCACCAAGTATCATCAAAATTGGGTGAAAAAATATTTGCTGGTATTTCGCAAACTAGTTATGTCTTAGAAGCTTGGCAACCCCTCTCAATGAAAGTGCTTTTCCACAGTCTGTGCCTAGGGCTTCTTGAAGAGGAAACAAACCATAGAGACAAAACTGAGAATTCCTTTATTTTGTCAAGTTTCAAAGAGCTACTACAATCCATGTTGGATTTAGAGTTCCAAATTCATCTATCTATATAGGAGAAAACAGAGAGAAACCTAAATATAAAAACTGCTACTGTAGACGAACACTTCAACCTAGAAGAACAAAATTTGGTGAGCCAAGTGGGATTTGTGTACTGATCATTACCACCAAGTATCATCAAGATTGAGTGAAAAAATATTTGCTGGTGTTTCGGAAACTTGTAATTTCTTAGAAGCTTGGCAACCACTCTCAATGAAAGTGCTTTTCCACAGTCTGTGCCTAGGGCTACTTGAAGAGGAAACAAACCATAGAGACAAAACTGAGAACTCCTTTATTTTGTCAAGTTTCAAAGAGCTACTACAAACCATGTTGGATTTAGAGTTCCAAATTCATCTATCTATATAGGAGAGAACAGAGGGAAACCTAAATATGAAAACTGCTCTTGTAGACGAACGCTTCAACCTAGAAGAACAAAATTTGGTGAGCCAAGTGGGATTTGTGTACTGATCATTACCACCAAGTATCATCATGATTGGGTGAAAAAATATTTGCTGGTATTTTAGAAACTCGTTATTTCTTAGAAGCTTGGCAATCCATCTCAATGAAAGTGCTTTCCACAGTCTGTGCCTGGGGCTACTTGAAGAGGAAACAAACCATAGAGACAAAACTGAGAACTCCTTTATTTTGTCAAGTTTGAAAGAACTACTACAATCCATGTTGGATTTAGAGTTCCAATTCATCTATCTATACAGGAGAGAACAGAGGGAAACCTAAATATAAAAACTGATACTGTAGACGAACGCTTCAACCTAGAAGAACAAAATTTGGTGAGCCAAGTGGGATTTGTGTACTGATCATTACCACCAAGTATCATCAAGATTGGGTGAAAAAATATTTGCTGGTGTTTCGGAAACTTGTAATTTCTTAGAAGGTTGGCAACCCCTCTCAATGAAAGTGCTTTTCCACAGTCTGTGACTAGGGCTACTTGAAGAGGAAAGAAACCATAGAGACAAAACTGAGAACTCCTTTATTTTGTCAAGTTTCAAAGAGCTACTACAAAGCATGTTGGATTTAGAGTTCCAAATTCATCTATCTATATATGAGAGAACAGAGTGAAACCTAAATATAAAAACTGCTACTGTAGACGAACGCTTCAAACTAGAAGAATAAAATTTGGTGAGCCAAGAAGGATTTGTGTACTGATCATTACCACCAAGTATCATCAAGATTGGGTGAAAAAATATTTGCTGGTATTTCGCAAACTCCTTGTGTCTTAGAAGCTTAGCAACCCCTCTCAATGAAAGTGCTTTTCCACAGTCTGTGCCTAGGGCTTCTTGAAGAGGAAACAAACCAGAGAGACAAAACTGAGAACTCCTTTATTTTGTCAAGTTTCAAAGAGCTACTACAATCCATGTTGGATTTAGAGTTCCAAATTCATCTATCTATATAGGAGAGAACAGAGAGAAAGCTAAATATAAAAACTGCTACTGTAGACGAACGCTTCAACCTAGAAGAACAAAATTTGGTGAGCCAAGTGGGATCTGTGTACTCATCATTACCACCAAGTATCATCAAGATTGGGTGAAAAAATATTTGCTGGTATTTCGTAAACTCGTTATTTCTTAGAAGCTTGGCAACCCCTCTCATTGAAAGTGCTTTTCCACAGTCTGTGCCTAGGGCTACTTCAAGAAGAAACAAACCATAGAGACAAAACTCAGAACTTCTTTATTTCGTCAAGATTCAAAGAGCTACTACAAACCATGTTGGATTAGGGTTCCAAATTCATCTATCTATACAGGAGAGAACAGAGGGAATCCTAAATATAAAAACTGCTACTGTAGACGAAAGCTTCAACCTAGAAGAACAAAATTTGGTGAGCCAAGTGGGATTTGTGTACTGATCATTACCACCAAGTATCATCAAGATTGGGTGAAAAAATATTTCCTGGTATTTCGGAAACTGGTAATTTCTTAGAAGCTTTGCAACCCCTCTCAATGAAAGTGCTATTCCACAGTCTGGGACTAGGGCTACTTGAAGAGGAAAGAAACCATAGAGACAAAACTGAGAACTCCTTTATTTTGTCAAGTTTCAAGGAGCTACTACAAAGCATGTTGGATTTAGAGTTCCAAATTCATCTATCTATATATGAGAGAACAGAGTGAAACCTAAATATAAAAACTGCTACTGTAGACGAACGCTTCAACCTAGAAGAACAAAATTTGGTGAGCCAAGTGGGATTTGTGTACTGATCATTACCACCAAGTATCATCAAAATTGGGTGAAAAAATATTAGCTGGTATTTCGGAAACTCGTTAATTCTTAGAAGCTTGGAAACCCCTCTCAATGAAAGTGCTTTTCCACAGTCTGTGCCTAGGGCTACTTGAAGAGGAAACAAACCATAGAGACAAAACTGAGAACTCCTTTATTTTGTCAAGTTTCAAAGAGCTACTACAATCCATGTTGGATTTAGAGTTCCAAATTCATCTATCTATATAGGAGAGAACAGACAGAAACCTAAATATAAAAACTGCTACTGTAGACGAACGCTTCAACCTAGAAGAACAAAATTTGTTGAGCCAACTGGGATTTGTGTACTGGTCATTACCACCAAGTATCATCAAGATTGGGTGAAAAAATATTTGCTGGTATTTTGGAAACTCGTTATTTCTTAGAAGCTTGGCAACCCATCTCAATGAAAGTGCTTCCACAGTCCGTGCCTAGGGCTACTTGAAGAGGAAACAAACCATAGAGACAAAAGTGAGAACTCCTTTATTTTGTCAAGTTTCAAAGAGCTACTACAATCCATGTTGGATTTAGAGTTCCAAATTCATCTATCTATATAGGAGAGAACAGAGAGAAACCTAAATATAAAAATTGCTACTGTAGACGAACGCTTCAACCTAGAAGAACAAAATTTGGTGAGCCAAGTGGGATTTGTGTATCTATCATTACCACCTAGTATCATCAAAATTGGGTGAAAAAATATTTGCTGGTATTTCGGAAACTCGTTATTTCTTAGAAGCTTGGCAACCCCTCTCAATGAAAGTGCTTTTTCACAGTCTGTGCCTAGGGCTTCTTGAAGAGGAAACAAACCATAGAGACAAAACTGAGAACTCCTTTATTTTGTCAAGTTTCAAAGAGCTACTACAAACCATGTTGGATTTAGAGTTCCAAATTCATCTATCTATATAGGAGAAAACAGAGAGAAACCTAAATATAAAAACTGCTACTGTAGACGAACACTTCAACCTAGAAGAACAAAATTTGGTGAGCCAAGTGGGATTTGTGTACTGATCATTACCACCAAGTATCATCAAGATTGGGTGAAAAAATATTTGCTGGTGTTTCGGAAACTTGTAATTTCTTAGAAGCTTGGCAACCACTCTCAATGAAAGTGCTTTTCCACAGTCTGTGCCTAGGGCTACTTGAAGAGGAAACAAACCATAGAGACAAAACTGAGAACTCCTTTATTTTGTCAAGTTTTAAAGAGCTACTACAAACCATGTGGGATTTAGAGTTCCAAATTCATCTATTTATATATGAGAGAACAGAGTGAAACCTAAATATAAAAACTGCTCCTGTAGACGACCGCTTCAACCTAGAAGAACAAAATTGGGTGAGCCAAGTGGGATTTGTGTACTGATAATTACCACCAAGTATCATCAAGATTGGGTGAAAAAATATTTGCTGGTATTTTGGAAACTCGTTATTTCTTAGAAGCTTGGCAACCCATCTCAATGAAAGTGCTTCCACAGTCTGTGCCTAGGGCTACTTGAAGAGGAAACAAACCATAGAGACCAAACTGAGAACTCCTGTATTTTGTCACGTTTCAAAGAGCTACTACAATCCACGTTGGATTTAGAGTTCCAAATTCATCTATCTATACAGGAGAGAACGGAGGGAAACCTAAATACAAAAACTGCTACTGTAGACGAACGCTTCAACCCAGAAGAACAAAATTTGGTGAGCCAAGTGGGATTTGTGTACTGATCATTACCACCAAGTATCATCAAGATTGGGTGAAAAAATATTTGCTGGTATTTCGGAAACTCGTAATTTCTTAGAAGCTTGGCAACCCATCTCAATGAAAGTGCTTTCCACAGTCTGTGCCTGGGGCTACTTGAAGAGGAAACAAACCATAGAGACAAAACTGAGAACTCCTTTATTTTGTCAATTTTCAAAGAGCTACTACAATCCATGTTGGATTTAGAGTTCCAATTCATCTATCTATACAGGAGAGAACAGAGGGAAACCTAAATATAAAAACTGATACTGTAGACGAACGCTTCAACCTAGAAGAACAAAATTTGGTGAGCCAAGTGGGATTTTTGTACTGATCATTACCACCAAGTATCATCAAGATTGGGTGAAAAAATATTTGCTGGTGTTTCGGAAACTTGTAATTTCTTAGAAGCTTGGCAACCCCTCTCAATGAAAGTGCTTTTCCACAGTCTGGGACTAGGGCTACTTGAAGAGGAAAGAAACCATAGAGACAAAACTGAGAACTACTTTATTTTGTCAAGTTTCAAAGAGCTATACAAACCATCTTGGATTTAGAGTTCCAAATTCATCTATCTATATAGGAGAGAACAGAGAGAAACCTAAATATAAAAATTGCTACTGTAGACGAACGCTTCAACCTAGAAGAACAAAATTTGGTGAGCCAAGTGGGATTTGTGTATCTATCATTACCACCTAGTATCATCAAAATTGGGTGAAAAAATATTTGCTGGTATTTCGGAAACTCGTTATTTCTTAGAAGCTTGGCAACCCCTCTCAATGAAAGTGCTTTTTCACAGTCTGTGCCTAGGGCTTCTTGAAGAGGAAACAAACCATAGAGACAAAACTGAGAACTCCTTTATTTTGTCAAGTTTCAAAGAGCTACTACAAACCATGTTGGATTTAGAGTTCCAAATTCATCTATCTATATAGGAGAAAACAGAGAGAAACCTAAATATAAAAACTGCTACTGTAGACGAACACTTCAACCTAGAAGAACAAAATTTGGTGAGCCAAGTGGGATTTGTGTACTGATCATTACCACCAAGTATCATCAAGATTGGGTGAAAAAATATTTGCTGGTGTTTCGGAAACTTGTAATTTCTTAGAAGCTTGGCAACCACTCTCAATGAAAGTGCTTTTCCACAGTCTGTGCCTAGGGCTACTTGAAGAGGAAACAAACCATAGAGACAAAACTGAGAACTCCTTTATTTTGTCAAGTTTTAAAGAGCTACTACAAACCATGTGGGATTTAGAGTTCCAAATTCATCTATTTATATATGAGAGAACAGAGTGAAACCTAAATATAAAAACTGCTCCTGTAGACGACCGCTTCAACCTAGAAGAACAAAATTGGGTGAGCCAAGTGGGATTTGTGTACTGATAATTACCACCAAGTATCATCAAGATTGGGTGAAAAAATATTTGCTGGTATTTTGGAAACTCGTTATTTCTTAGAAGCTTGGCAACCCATCTCAATGAAAGTGCTTCCACAGTCTGTGCCTAGGGCTACTTGAAGAGGAAACAAACCATAGAGACCAAACTGAGAACTCCTGTATTTTGTCACGTTTCAAAGAGCTACTACAATCCACGTTGGATTTAGAGTTCCAAATTCATCTATCTATACAGGAGAGAACGGAGGGAAACCTAAATACAAAAACTGCTACTGTAGACGAACGCTTCAACCCAGAAGAACAAAATTTGGTGAGCCAAGTGGGATTTGTGTACTGATCATTACCACCAAGTATCATCAAGATTGGGTGAAAAAATATTTGCTGGTATTTCGGAAACTCGTAATTTCTTAGAAGCTTGGCAACCCATCTCAATGAAAGTGCTTTCCACAGTCTGTGCCTGGGGCTACTTGAAGAGGAAACAAACCATAGAGACAAAACTGAGAACTCCTTTATTTTGTCAATTTTCAAAGAGCTACTACAATCCATGTTGGATTTAGAGTTCCAATTCATCTATCTATACAGGAGAGAACAGAGGGAAACCTAAATATAAAAACTGATACTGTAGACGAACGCTTCAACCTAGAAGAACAAAATTTGGTGAGCCAAGTGGGATTTTTGTACTGATCATTACCACCAAGTATCATCAAGATTGGGTGAAAAAATATTTGCTGGTGTTTCGGAAACTTGTAATTTCTTAGAAGCTTGGCAACCCCTCTCAATGAAAGTGCTTTTCCACAGTCTGGGACTAGGGCTACTTGAAGAGGAAAGAAACCATAGAGACAAAACTGAGAACTACTTTATTTTGTCAAGTTTCAAAGAGCTATACAAACCATCTTGGATTTAGAGTTCCAAATTCATCTATCTATATATGAGAGAACAGAGTGAAACCTAAATATTAAAACTGCTACTGTAGACGAACGCTTCAAACTAGAAGAACAAAATTTGGTGAGCCAAGAGGGATTTGTGTAGTGATCATTACCACCAAGTATCATCAAGATTGGGTGAAAAAATATTTGCTGGTATTTCGGAAACTCGTAATTTCTTAGAAGCTTGGCAACCCCTCTCAATGAAAGTGCTTTTCCACAGTCTGTGCCTAGGGCTACTTGAAGAGGAAACAAACCATAGAGACAAACCTGAGAACTCCTTTATTTTGTCATGTTTCAAAGAGCTACTATAAACCATGTTGGATTTAGAGTTCCAAATTCATCTATCTATATAGGAGAGAAGAGAGGGAAACCTAAATATGAAAACTGCTATTGTAGACGAACACTTCAACTTAGAAGAACAAATATTGGTGAGCCAAGTGGGATTTGTGTACTGCTCATTACCACTAAGTATCATCAAGATTGGGTGAAAAAATATTTGCTGGTATTTTAGAAACTCGTTATTTCTTAGAAGCTTGGCAACCCATCTCAATGAAAGTGCTTTCCACAGTCTGTGCCTAGGGCTACTTGAAGAGGAAACAAACCATAGAGACAAAACTGAGAACTCCTTTATTTTGTCAAGTTTCAAAGAGCTACTACAAACCATGTTGGATTTAGAGTTCCAAATTCATCTATCTATATAGGAGAGAACAGAGGGAAACCTAAATATAAAAACTGCTACTGTAGACGAAATCTTCAAACTAGAAGAACAAAATTTGGTGAGCCAAGTGTGATTTGTGTACTGATCATTACCACCAAGTATCATCAAAATTGGGTGAAAAAATATTTGCTGGTATTTCACAAACAAGTTATGTCTTAGAAGCTTGGCAACCCCTCTCAATGAAAGTGCTTTTCCACAGTCTGTGCCTAGGGCTTCTTGAAGAGGAAACAAACCATAGAGACAAAACTGAGAATTCCTTTATTTTGTCAAGTTTCAAAGAGCTACTACAATCCATGTTGGATTTAGAGTTCCAAATTCATCTATCTATATAGGAGAAAACAGAGAGAAACCTAAATATAAAAACTGCTACTGTAGACGAACACTTCAACCTAGAAGAACAAAATTTGGTGAGCCAAGTGGGATTTGTGTACTGATCATTACCACCAAGTATCATCAAGATTGAGTGAAAAAATATTTGCTGGTGTTTCGGAAACTTGTAATTTCTTAGAAGCTTGGCAACCACTCTGAATGAAAGTGCTTTTCCACAGTCTGTGCCTAGGGCTACTTGAAGAGGAAACAAACCATAGAGACAAAACTGAGAACTCCTTTATTTTGTCAAGTTTCAAAGAGCTACTACAAACCATGTTGGATTTAGAGTTCCAAATTCATCTATCTATATAGGAGAGAACAGAGGGAAACCTAAATATGAAAACTGCTCTTGTAGACGAACGCTTCAACCTAGAAGAACAAAATTTGGTGAGCCAAGTGGGATTTGTGTACTGATCATTACCACCAAGTATCATCATGATTGGGTGAAAAAATATTTGCTGGTATTTTAGAAACTCGTTATTTCTTAGAAGCTTGGCAATCCATCTCAATGAAAGTGCTTTCCACAGTCTGTGCCTGGGGCTACTTGAAGAGGAAACAAACCATAGAGACAAAACTGAGAACTCCTTTATTTTGTCAAGTTTGAAAGAGCTACTACAATCCATGTTGGATTTAGAGTTCCAATTCATCTATCTATACAGGAGAGAACAGAGGGAAACCTAAATATAAAAACTGATACTGTAGACGAACGCTTCAACCTAGAAGAACAAAATTTGGTGAGCCAAGTGGGATTTGTGTACTGATCATTACCACCAAGTATCATCAAGATTGGGTGAAAAAATATTTGCTGGTGTTTCGGAAACTTGTAATTTCTTAGAAGGTTGGCAACCCCTCTCAATGAAAGTGCTTTTCCACAGTCTGTGACTAGGGCTACTTGAAGAGGAAAGAAACCATAGAGACAAAACTGAGAACTCCTTTATTTTGTCAAGTTTCAAAGAGCTACTACAAACCATGTTGGATTTAGAGTTCCAAATTCATCTATCTATATATGAGAGAACAGAGTGAAACCTAAATATAAAAACTGCTACTGTAGACGAACGCTTCAAACTAGAAGAATAAAATTTGGTGAGCCAAGAAGGATTTGTGTACTGATCATTACCACCAAGTATCATCAAGATTGGGTGAAAAAATATTTGCTGGTATTTCGCAAACTCCTTGTGTCTTAGAAGCTTGGCAACCCCTCTCAATGAAAGTGCTTTTCCACAGTCTGTGCCTAGGGCTTCTTGAAGAGGAAACAAACCAGAGAGACAAAACTGAGAACTCCTTTATTTTGTCAAGTTTCAAAGAGCTACTACAATCCATGTTGGATTTAGAGTTCCAAATTCATCTATCTATATAGGAGAGAACGGAGAGAAACCTAAATATAAAAACTGCTACTGTAGACGAACGCTTCAACCTAGAAGAACAAAATTTGGTGAGCCAAGTGGGATCTGTGTACTCATCATTACCACCAAGTATCATCAAGATTGGGTGAAAAAATATTTGCTGGTATTTCGTAAACTCGTTATTTCTTAGAAGCTTGGCAACCCCTCTCATTGAAAGTGCTTTTCCACAGTCTGTGCCTAGGGCTACTTCAAGAGGAAACAAACCATAGAGACAAAACTCAGAACTTCTTTATTTCGTCAAGATTCAAAGAGCTACTACAAACCATGTTGGATTAGGGTTCCAAATTCATCTATCTATACAGGAGAGAACAGAGGGAATCCTAAATATAAAAACTGCTACTGTAGACGAAAGCTTCAACCTAGAAGAACAAAATTTGGTGAGCCAAGTGGGATTTGTGTACTGATCATTACCACCAAGTATCATCAAGATTGGGTGAAAAAATATTTCCTGGTATTTCGGAAACTGGTAATTTCTTAGAAGCTTTGCAACCCCTCTCAATGAAAGTGCTATTCCACAGTCTGGGACTAGGGCTACTTGAAGAGGAAAGAAACCATAGAGACAAAACTGAGAACTCCTTTATTTTGTCAAGTTTCAAGGAGCTACTACAAAGCATGTTGGATTTAGAGTTCCAAATTCATCTATCTATATATGAGAGAACAGAGTGAAACCTAAATATAAAAACTGCTACTGTAGACGAACGCTTCAACCTAGAAGAACAAAATTTGGTGAGCCAAGTGGGATTTGTGTACTGATCATTACCACCAAGTATCATCAAAATTGGGTGAAAAAATATTAGCTGGTATTTCGGAAACTCGTTAATTCTTAGAAGCTTGGAAACCCCTCTCAATGAAAGTGCTTTTCCACAGTCTGTGCCTAGGGCTACTTGAAGAGGAAACAAACCATAGAGACAAAACTGAGAACTCCTTTATTTTGTCAAGTTTCAAAGAGCTACTACAATCCATGTTGGATTTAGAGTTCCAAATTCATCTATCTATATAGGAGAGAACAGACAGAAACCTAAATATAAAAACTGCTACTGTAGACGAACGCTTCAACCTAGAAGAACAAAATTTGTTGAGCCAACTGGGATTTGTGTACTGGTCATTACCACCAAGTATCATCAAGATTGGGTGAAAAAATATTTGCTGGTATTTTGGAAACTCGTTATTTCTTAGAAGCTTGGCAACCCATCTCAATGAAAGTGCTTCCACAGTCCGTGCCTAGGGCTACTTGAAGAGGAAACAAACCATAGAGACAAAAGTGAGAACTCCTTTATTTTGTCAAGTTTCAAAGAGCTACTACAATCCATGTTGGATTTACAGTTCCAAATTCATCTATCTATATAGGAGAGAACAGAGAGAAACCTAAATATAAAAATTGCTACTGTAGACGAACGCTTCAACCTAGAAGAACAAAATTTGGTGAGCCAAGTGGGATTTGTGTATCTATCATTACCACCTAGTATCATCAAAATTGGGTGAAAAAATATTTGCTGGTATTTCGGAAACTCGTTATTTCTTAGAAGCTTGGCAACCCCTCTCAATGAAAGTGCTTTTTCACAGTCTGTGCCTAGGGCTTCTTGAAGAGGAAACAAACCATAGAGACAAAACTGAGAACTCCTTTATTTTGTCAAGTTTCAAAGAGCTACTACAAACCATGTTGGATTTAGAGTTCCAAATTCATCTATCTATATAGGAGAAAACAGAGAGAAACCTAAATATAAAAACTGCTACTGTAGACGAACACTTCAACCTAGAAGAACAAAATTTGGTGAGCCAAGTGGGATTTATGTACTGATCATTACCACCAAGTATCATCAAGATTGGGTGAAAAAATATTTGCTGGTGTTTCGGAAACTTGTAATTTCTTAGAAGCTTGGCAACCACTCTCAATGAAAGTGCTTTTCCACAGTCTGTGCCTAGGGCTACTTGAAGAGGAAACAAACCATAGAGACAAAACTGAGAACTCCTTTATTTTGTCAAGTTTCAAAGAGCTACTACAAACCATGTTGGATTTAGAGTTCCAAATTCATCTATCTATATAGGAGAGAACAGAGGGAAACCTAAATATGAAAACTGCTATTGTAGACGAACGCTTCAACCTAGAAGAACAAAATTTGGTGAGCCAAGTGGGATTTGTGTACTGATCATTACCACCAAGTATCATCATGATTGGGTGAAAAAATATTTGCTGGTGTTTTAGAAACTCGTTATTTCTTAGAAGCTTGGCAATCCATCTCAATGAAAGTGCTTTCCACAGTCTGTGCCTGGGGCTACTTGCAGAGGAAAGAAACCATAGAGACAAAACTGAGAACTCCTTTATTTTGTCAAGTTTGAAAGAGCTACTACAATCCATGTTGGATTTAGAGTTCCAATTCATCTATCTATACAGGAGAGAACAGAGGGAAACCTAAATATAAAAACTGATACTGTAGACGAACGCTTCAACCTAGAAGAACAAAATTTGGTGAGCCAAGTGGGATTTGTGTACTGATCATTACCACCAAGTATCATCAAGATTGGGTGAAAAAATATTTGCTGGTGTTTCGGAAACTTGTAATTTCTTAGAAGGTTGGCAACCCCTCTCAATGAAAGTGCTTTTCCACAGTCTGTGACTAGGGCTACTTGAAGAGGAAAGAAACCATAGAGACAAAACTGAGAACTCCTTTATTTTGTCAAGTTTCAAAGAGCTACTACAAACCATGTTGGATTTAGAGTTCCAAATTCATCTATCTATATATGAGAGAACAGAGTGAAACCTAAATATAAAAACTGCTACTGTAGACGAACGCTTCAAACTAGAAGAACAAAATTTGGTGAGCCAAGAAGGATTTGTGTACTGATCATTACCACCAAGTATCATCAAGATTGGGTGAAAAAATATTTGCTGGTATTTCGGAAACTCGTTATTTCTTAGAAGCTTGGCAACCCCTCTCAATGAAAGTGCTTTTCCACAGTCTGTGCCTAGGGCTACTTGAAGAGGAAACAAACCATAGAGACAAACCTGAGAACTCCTTTATTTTGTCAAGTGTCAAAGAGCTACTATAAACCATGTTGGATTTAGAGTTCCAAATTCATCTATCTATATAGAAGAGAACAGAGGGGAAACCTAAATATAAAAACTTTTACTGTAGACGAAAGCTTCAAACTAGAAGAACAAAATTTGGTGAGCCAAGTGGGATTTGTGTACTGATCATTACCACCAAGTATCATCAAGATTGGGTGAAAAAATATTTCCTGGTATTTCGGAAACTCGTAATTTCTTAGAAGCTTTGCAACCCCTCTCAATGAAAGTGCTATTCCACAGTCTGGGACTAGGGCTACTTGAAGAGGAAAGAAACCATAGAGACAAAACTGAGAACTCCTTTATTTTGTCAAGTTTCAAGGAGCTACTACAAAGCATGTTGGATTTAGAGTTCCAAATTCATCTATCTATATATGAGAGAACAGAGTGAAACCTAAATATAAAAAACTGCTGCTGTAGACGAACGCTTCAACCTAGAAGAACAAAATTTGGTGAGCCAAGTGGGATTTGTGTACTGATCATTACCACCAAGTATCATCAAAATTGGGTGAAAAAATATTTGCTGGTATTTCGGAAACTCGTTATTTCTTAGAAGCTTGGCAACCCCTCTCAATGACAGTGCTTTTCCACAGTCTGTGCCAAGGGCTACTTGAAGAGGAAACAAACCATAGAGACAAAACTGAGAACTCCTTTATTTTGTCAAGTTTCAAAGAGCTACTACAATCAATGTTGGATTTAGAGTTCCAAATTCATCTATCTATATAGGAGAGAACAGACAGAAACCTAAATATAAAAACTGCTACTGTAGACGAACGCTTCAACCTAGAAGAACAAAATTTGTTGAGCCAAGTAGGATTTGTGTACTGATCATTACCACCAAGTATCATCAAGATTGGGTGAAAAAATATTTGCTGGTGTTTCGGAAACTTGTAATTTCTTAGAAGCTTGGCAACCACTCTCAATGAAAGTGCTTTTCCACAGTCTGGGCCTAGGGCTACTTGAAGAGGAAACAAACCATAGAGACAATACTGAGAACTCCTTTATTTTGTCAAGTTTCAAAGAGCTACTACAAACCATGTTGGATTTAGAGTTCCAAATTCATCTATCTATATATGAGAGAACAGAGTGAAACATAAATATAAAAACTGCTCCTGTAGACGAACGCTTCAACGTAGAAGAACAAAATTGGGTGAGCCAAGTGGGATTTGTGTACTGATCATTACCACCAAGTATCATCAAGATTGGGTGAAAAAATATTTGCTGGTATTTCGGAAACTCGTTATTTCATAGAAGCTTGGCAACCCCTCTCATTGAAAGTGCTTTTCCACAGTCTGTGCCTAGGGCTACTTGAAGAGGAAACAAACCATAGAGACAAAACTCAGAATTCTTTATTTTGTCAAGTTTCAAAGAGCTACTACAAACCATGTTGGATTTAGAGTTCCAAATTCATCTATCTATATAGGAGAGAACAGAGAGAAACCTAAATATAAAAACTGCTCCTGTAGACGAACGCTTCAATGTAGAAGAACAAAATTGGGTGAGCCAAGTGGGATTTGTGTACTGATCATTACCACCAAGTATCATCAAGATTGGGTGAAAAAATATTTGCTGGTGTTTTGGAAACTCATTATTTCTTAGAAGCTTGGCAACTCATCTCAATGAAAGTGCTTCCACAGTCTGTGCCTAGGGCTACTTGAAGAGGAAACAAACCATAGAGACAAAACTGAGAACTCCTTTATTTTGTCAAGTTTCAAAGAGCTACTACAATCCATGTTGGATTTAGAGTTCCAAATTCATCTATCTATATAGGAGAGAACAGAGAGAAACCAAATATAAAAACTGCTACTGTATACGAACGCTTCAA
Organism: Callospermophilus lateralis; assembly: GCF_048772815.1. Classification (NCBI taxonomy): domain Eukaryota; kingdom Metazoa; phylum Chordata; class Mammalia; order Rodentia; family Sciuridae; genus Callospermophilus; species Callospermophilus lateralis. Next base: position 170,775 of record NW_027513252.1, on the reverse strand, counting down.
CCTAGAAGAACAAAATTTGGTGAGCCAAGTGGGATCTGTGTACTCATCATTACCACCAAGTATCATCAAGATTGGGTGTAAAAATATTTGCTGGTATTTCGGAAACTCGTTATTTCTTAGAAGCTTGGCAACCCCTCTCAATGAAAGTGCTTTTCCACAGTCTGTGCCTAGGGCTACTTCAAGAGGAAACAAACCATAGAGACAAAACTCAGAACTTCTTTATTTTGTCAAGATTCTAAGAGCTACTACAAACCATGTTGGATTAGGGTTCCAAATTTATCTATCTATACAGGAGAGAACAGAGGGAATCCTAAATATAAAAACTGCTACTGTAGACGAACGCTTCAACCTAGAAGAACAAAATTAGGTGAGCCAAGTGGGATTTGTGTACTCATCATTACCACCAAGTATCATCAAGATTGGGTGAAAAAATATTTCCTGGTATTTCGGAAACTCGTAATTTCTTAGAAGCTTGGCAACCCCTCTCAATGAAAGTGCTTTTCCACAGTCTGTGACTAGGGCTACTTGAAGAGGAAAGAAACCATAGAGACAAAACTGAGAACTCCTTTATTTTGTCAAGTTTCAAAGAGCTACTACAAAGCATGTTGGATTTAGAGTTCCAAATTCATCTATCTATATATGAGAGAACAGAGTGAAACCTAAATATAAAAACTGATACTGTAGACGAACGCTTCAACCTAGAAGAACAAAATTTGGTGAGCCAAGTGGGATTTGTGTACTGATCATTACCACCAAGTATCATCAAAATTGGGTGAAAAAATATTTGCTGGTATTTCGGAAACTCGTTATTTCTTAGAAGTTTGGCAACCCCTCTCAATGAAAGTGCTTTTCCACAGTCTGTGCCTAGGGCTACTTGAAGAGGAAACAAACCATAGAGACAAAACTGAGAACTCCTTTATTTTGTCAAGTTTCAAAGAGCTACTACAATCCATGTTGGATTTAGAGTTCCAAATTCATCTATCTATATAGGAGAGAACAGAGAGAAACCTAAATATAAAAACTGCTACTGTAGACGAACGCTTCAACCTAGAAGAACAAAATTTGGTGAGCCAAGTGGTATATGTGTACTCATCATTACCACCAAGTATCATCAAGATTGGGTGAAAAAATATTTGCTGGTATTTCGGAAACTCGTTATTTCTTAGAAGCTTGGCAACCCCTCTCATTGAAAGTGCTTTTCCACAGTCTGTGCCTAGGGCTACTTGAAGAGGAAACAAACCATAGAGACAAAACTCAGAATTCTTTATTTTGTCAAGATTCAAAGAGCTACTACAAACCATGTTGGATTAGGGTTCCAAATTCATCTATCTATACAGGAGAGAACGGAGGGAAACCTAAATTTAAAAACTGCTACTGTAGACGAACGCTTCAACCTAGAAGAACAAAATTTGGTGAGCCAAGTGGGATTTGTGTACTGATCATTACCACCAAGTATCATCAAGATTGGGTGAAAAAATATTTGCTGGTATTTCGGAAACTCGTAATTTCTTAGAAGCTTGGCAACCCCTCTCAATGAATGTGCTTTTCCACAGTCTGTGACTAGGGCTACTTGAAGAGGAAAGAAACCATAGAGACAAAACTGAGAACTCCTTTATTTTGTCAAGTTTCAAAGAGCTACTACAAACCATGTTGGATTTAGAGTTCCAAATTCATCTATCTATATAGGAGAGAACAGAGAGAAACCTAAATATAAAAACTGCTACTGTAGACGAACGCTTCAACCTAGAAGAACAAAATTTGGTGAGCCAAGTGGGATTTGTGTACTGATCATTACCACCAAGTATCATCAAAATTGGGTGAAAAAATATTTGCTGGTATTTCGGAAACTCGATATTTCTTAGAAGCTTGGCAACCCCTCTCAATGAAAGTGCTTTTCCACAGTCTGTGCCTAGGGATTCTTGAAGAGGAAACAAACCATAGAGACAATACTGAGAACTCCTTTATTTTGTCAAGTTTCAAAGAGCTAATACAATCCATGTTGGATTTAGAGTTCCAAATTCATCTATCTATATAGGAGAGAACAGAGAGAATCCTAAATATAAAAACTGCTACTGTAGACGAACACTTCAACCTAGAAGAACAAAATTTGGTGAGCCAAGTGGGATTTGAGGACTGATCATTACCACCAAGTATCATCAAGATTGGGTGAAAAAATATTTGCTGGTGTTTCGGAAACTTGTAATTTCTTAGAAGCTTGGCAACCACTCTCAATGAAAGTGCTTTTCCACAGTCTGTGCCTAGGGCTACTTGAAGAGGAAACAAACCATAGAGACAAAACTGAGAACTCCTTTATTTTGTCAAGTTTCAAAGAGCTACTACAAACCATGTTGGATTTAGAGTTCCAAATTCATCTATCTATATATGAGAGAACAGAGTGAAACTTAAATATAAAAACTGCTCCTGTAGACGAACGCTTCAACGTAGAAGAACAAAATTGGGTGAGCCAAGTGGGATTTGTGTACTGATCATTACCACCAAGTATCATCAAGATTGGGTGAAAAAATATTTGCTGGTATTTTGGAAACTCGTTATTTCTTAGAAGCTTGGCAACTCATCTCAATGAAAGTGCTTCCACAGTCTGTGCCTAGGGCTACGTGAAGAGGAAACAAACCAGAGAGACAAAACTGAGAACTCCTTTATTTTGTCAAGTTTCAAAGAGCTACTACAATCCATGTTGGATTTAGAGTTCCAAATTCATCTATCTATGTAGGAGAGAACAGAGAGAAACCTAAATATAAAAACTGCTACTGTAGACGAACGCTTCAACCTAGAAGAACAAAATTTGGTGAGCCAAGTGGGATCTGTGTTCTCATCATTACCACCAAGTATCATCAAGATTGGGTGAAAAAATATTTGCTGGTATTTCGGAAACTCGTTATTTCTTAGAAGCTTGGCAACCCCTCTCATTGAAAGTGCTTTTCCACATTCTGTGCCTAGGGCTACTTGAAGAGGAAACAAACCATAGAGACAAAACTCAGAATTCTTTATTTTGTCAAGATTCAAAGAGCTACTACAAACCATGTTGGATTTAGAGTTCCAAATTCATCTATCTATACAGGAGCGAACAGAGGGAAACCTAAATATAAAAACTGCTACTGTAGACGAACGCTTCAACCTAGAAGAACAAAATTTGGTGAGTCAAGTTGGATTTGTGTACTGATCATTACCACCAAGTATCATCAAGATTGTGTGAAAAAATATTTGCTGGTATTTCGGAAACTCGTAATTTCTTAGAAGCTTGGCAACCACTCTCAATGAAAGTGCTTTTCCACAGTCTGTGACTAGGGCTACTTGAAGAGGAAAGAAAACATAGAGAAAAAACTGAGAACTCCTTTATTTTGTCAAGTTTCAAAGAGCTACTACAAACCATGTTGGATTTAGAGTTCCAAATTCATCTATCTATATATGAGAGAACAGAGTGAAACCTAAATATAAAAACTGCTACTGTAGACGAACGCTTCAACCTAGAAAAACAAAATTTGGTGAGCCAAGTGGGATCTGTGTACTGATCATTACCACCAAGTATCATCAAAATTGGGTGAAAAAATATTTGCTGGTATTTCAGAAACTCGTTATTTCTTAGAAGCTTGGCAACCCCTCTCAATGAAAGTGCTCTTCCACAGTCTGTGCCTAGAGCTACTTGAAGAGGAAACAAACCATAGAGACAAAACTCAGAATTCTTTATTTTGTCAAGTTTCAAAGAGCTACTACAAACCATGTTGGATTTAGAGTTCCAATTTCATCTATCTTTATATGAGAGAACAGAGTGAAACCTAAATATAAAAACTGCTACTGTAGACGAACGCTTCAACCTAGAAGAACAAAACTTGGTGAGTCAAGTGGGATTTGTGTACTGATCATTACCACCAAGTATCATCAAGATTGGGAGAAAAAATATTTGCTGGTGTTTCGGAAACTTGTAATTTCTTAGAAGCTTGGCAACCACTCTCAATGAAAGTGCTTTTCCACAGTCTGTGCCTAGGGCTACTTGAAGAGGAAACAAACCATAGAGACAAAACTGAGAACTCCTTTATTTTGTCAAGTTTTAAAGAGCTACTACAAACCATGTGGGATTTAGAGTTCCAAATTCATCTATTTATATATGAGAGAACAGAGTGAAACCTAAATATAAAAACTGCTCCTGTAGACGACCGCTTCAACCTAGAAGAACAAAATTGGGTGAGCCAAGTGGGATTTGTGTACTGATAATTACCACCAAGTATCATCAAGATTGTGTGAAAAAATATTTGCTGGTATTTTGGAAACTCGTTATTTCTTAGAAGCTTGGCAACCCATCTCAATGAAAGTGCTTCCACAGTCTGTGCCTAGGGCTACTTGAAGAGGAAACAAACCATAGAGACCAAACTGAGAACTCCTTTATTTTGTCAAGTTTCAAAGAGCTACTACAATCCATGTTGGATTTAGAGTTCCAAATTCATCTATCTATACAGGAGAGAACGGAGGGAAACCTAAATACAAAAACTGCTACTGTAGACGAACGCTTCAACCCAGAAGAACAAAATTTGGTGAGCCAAGTGGGATTTGTGTACTGATCATTACCACCAAGTATCATCAAGATTGGGTGAAAAAATATTTGCTGGTATTTCGGAAACTCGTAATTTCTTAGAAGCTTGGCAACCCATCTCAATGAAAGTGCTTTCCACAGTCTGTGTCTGGGGCTACTTGAAGAGGAAACAAACCATAGAGACAAAACTGAGAACTCCTTTATTTTGTCAAGTTTCAAAGTGCTACTACAATCCATGTTGGATTTAGAGTTCCAATTCATCTATCTATACAGGAGAGAACAGAGGGAAACCTAAATATAAAAACTGCTACTGTAGACGAACGCTTCAACCTAGAAGAACAAAATTTGGTGAGCCAAGTGGGATTTTTGTACTGATCATTACCACCAAGTATCATCAAGATTGGGTGAAAAAATATTTGCTGGTATTTCGGACACTCGTAATTTCTTAGAAGCATGGCAACCCCTCTCAATGAAAGTGCTTTTCCACAGTCTGGGACTAGGGCTACTTGAAGAGGAAAGAATCCATAGAGACAAAACTGAGAACTCCTTTATTTTGTCAAGTTTCAAAGAGCTACTACAAACCATGTTGCATTTAGAGTTCCAAATTCATCTATCTATATATGATAGAACAGAGTGAAACCTAAATATAAAAACTGCTCCTGTAGACGAACGCTTCAACGTAGAAGAACAAAATTGGGTGAGCCAAGTGGGATTTGTGTACTGATCATTACCACCAAGTATCATCAAGATTGGGTGAAAAAATATTTGCTGGTATTTTGGAAACTCGTTATTTCTTAGAAGCTTGTCAACCGATCTCAATGAAAGTGCTTCCAAAGTCTGTGCCTAGGGCTACTTGAAGAGGAAACAAACCATAGAGACAAAACTGAGAACTCCTTTATTTTGTCAAGTTTCAAAGAACTACTACAATCCATGTTGGATTTAGAGTTCCAAATTCATCTATCTATATAGGAGAGAACAGAGAGAAACCTAAATATAAAAACTGCTACTGTAGACGAACGCTTCAACCTAGAAGAACAAAATTTGGTGAGCCAAGTGGGATCTGTGTACTCATCATTACCACCAAGTATCATCAAGATTGGGTGAAAAAATATTTGCTGGTATTTCGGAAACTCGTTATTTCTTACAAGCTTTGCAACCCCGCTCATTGAAAGTGCTTTTCCACAGTCTGTGCCTAGGGCTACTTCAAGAGGAAACAAACCATAGAGACAAAACTCAGAACTTCTTTATTTTGTCAAGATTCAAAGAGCTACTACAAACCATGTTGGATTAGGGTTCCAAATTCATCTATCTATACAGGAGAGAACAGAGGGAAACCTAAATATAAAAACTGCTACTGTAGACGAACGCTTCAACCTAGAAGAACAAAATTTGGTGAGCCAAGTGGGATTTGTGTACTGATCATTACCACCAAGTATCATCAAGATTGGGTGAATAAATATTTGCTGGTATTTCGGAAACTCGTTATTTCTTAGAAGCTTGGCAACCCCTCTCAATTAAAGTGCTTTTCCACACTCTGGGACTAGGGCTACTTGAAGAGGAAAGAAACCATAGAGACAAAACTGAGAACTCCTTTATTTTGTCAAGTTTCAAAGAGCTACTACAAACCATGTTGGATTTAGAGTTCCAAATTCATCTATCTTTATATGAGAGAACAGAGTGAAACCTAAATATAAAAACTGCTACTGTAGACGAACGCTTCAACCTAGAAGAACAAAACTTGGTGAGCCAAGTGGGATTTGTGTACTGATCATTACCACCAAGTATCATCAAGATTGGGAGAAAAAATATTTGCTGGTGTTTCGGAAACTTGTAATTTCTTAGAAGCTTGGCAACCACTCTCAATGAAAGTGCTTTTCCACAGTCTGTGCCTAGGGCTACTTGAAGAGGAAACAAACCATAGAGACAAAACTGAGAACTCCTTTATTTTGTCAAGTTTTAAAGAGCTACTACAAACCATGTGGGATTTAGAGTTCCAAATTCATCTATTTATATATGAGAGAACAGAGTGAAACCTAAATATAAAAACTGCTCCTGTAGACGACCGCTTCAACCTAGAAGAACAAAATTTGGTGAGCCAAGTGGGATTTGTGTACTGATAATTACCACCAAGTATCATCAAGATTGTGTGAAAAAATATTTGCTGGTATTTTGGAAACTCGTTATTTCTTAGAAGCTTGGCAACCCATCTCAATGAAAGTGCTTCCACAGTCTGTGCCTAGGGCTACTTGAAGAGGAAACAAACCATAGAGACCAAACTGAGAACTCCTTTATTTTGTCAAGTTTCAAAGAGCTACTACAATCCATGTTGGATTTAGAGTTCCAAATTCATCTATCTATACAGGAGAGAACGGAGGGAAACCTAAATACAAAAACTGCTACTGTAGACGAACGCTTCAACCCAGAAGAACAAAATTTGGTGAGCCAAGTGGGATTTGTGTACTGATCATTACCACCAAGTATCATCAAGATTGGGTGAAAAAATATTTGCTGGTGTTTCGGAAACTTGTAATTTCTTAGAAGCTTGGCAACCCCTCTCAATGAAAGTGCTTTTCCACAGTCTGGGACTAGGGCTACTTGAAGAGGAAAGAAACCATAGAGACAAAACTGAGAACTACTTTATTTTGTCAAGTTTCAAAGAGCTACTACAAACCATCTTGGATTTAGAGTTCCAAATTCATCTATCTATATATGAGAGAACAGAGTGAAACCTAAATATTAAAACTGCTACTGTAGACGAACGCTTCAAACTAGAAGAACAAAATTTGGTGAGCCAAGAGGGATTTGTGTAGTGATCATTACCACCAAGTATCATCAAGATTGGGTGAAAAAATATTTGCTGGTATTTCGGAAACTCGTAATTTCTTAGAAGCTTGGCAACCCCTCTCAATGAAAGTGCTTTTCCACAGTCTGTGCCTAGGGCTACTTGAAGAGGGAACAAACCATAGAGACAAACCTGAGAACTCCTTTATTTTGTCATGTTTCAAAGAGCTACTATAAACCATGTTGGATTTAGAGTTCCAAATTCATCTATCTATATAGGAGAGAAGAGAGGGAAACCTAAATATGAAAACTGCTATTGTAGACGAACGCTTCAACTTAGAAGAACAAATATTGGTGAGCCAAATGGGATTTGTGTACTGATCATTACCACTAAGTATCATCAAGATTGGGTGAAAAAATATTTGCTGGTATTTTAGAAACTCGTTATTTCTTAGAAGCTTGGCAACCCATCTCAATGAAAGTGCTTTCCACAGTCTGTGCCTAGGGCTACTTGAAGAGGAAACAAACCATAGAGACAAAACTGAGAACTCCTTTATTTTGTCAAGTTTCAAAGAGCTACTACAAACCATGTTGGATTTAGAGTTCCAAATTCATCTATCTATATAGGAGAGAACAGAGGGAAACCTAAATATAAAAACTGCTACTGTAGACGAAATCTTCAAACTAGAAGAACAAAATTTGGTGAGCCAAGTGTGATTTGTGTACTGATCATTACCACCAAGTATCATCAAAATTGGGTGAAAAATATTTGCTGGTATTTCGCAAACAAGTTATGTCTTAGAAGCTTGGCAACCCCTCTCAATGAAAGTGCTTTTCCACAGTCTGTGCCTAGGGCTTCTTGAAGAGGAAACAAACCATAGAGACAAAACTGAGAATTCCTTTATTTTGTCAAGTTTCAAAGAGCTACTACAATCCATGTTGGATTTAGAGTTCCAAATTCATCTAATCTATATAGGAGAAAACAGAGAGAAACCTAAATATAAAAACTGCTACTGTAGACGAACACTTCAACCTAGAAGAACAAAATTTGGTGAGCCAAGTGGATTTGTGTACTGATCATTACCACCAAGTATCATCAAGATTGAGTGAAAAAATATTTGCTGGTGTTTCGGAAACTTGTAATTTCTTAGAAGCTTGGCAACCACTCTCAATGAAAGTGCTTTTCCACAGTCTGTGCCTAGGGCTACTTGAAGAGGAAACAAACCATAGAGACAAAACTGAGAACTCCTTTATTTTGTCAAGTTTCAAAGAGCTACTACAATCCATGTTGGATTTAGAGTTCCAAATTCATCTATCTATATAGGAGAGAACAGAGAGAAACCAAATATAAAAACTGCTACTGTATACGAACGCTTCAACCTAGAAGAACAAAATTTGGTGAGCCAAGTGGGATCTGTGTACTCATCATTACCACCAAGTATCATCAAGATTGGGTGTAAAAATATTTGCTGGTATTTCGGAAACTCGTTATTTCTTAGAAGCTTGGCAACCCCTCTCAATGAAAGTGCTTTTCCACAGTCTGTGCCTAGGGCTACTTCAAGAGGAAACAAACCATAGAGACAAAACTCAGAACTTCTTTATTTTGTCAAGATTCTAAGAGCTACTACAAACCATGTTGGATTAGGGTTCCAAATTTATCTATCTATACAGGAGAGAACAGAGGGAATCCTAAATATAAAAACTGCTACTGTAGACGAACGCTTCAACCTAGAAGAACAAAATTAGGTGAGCCAAGTGGGATTTGTGTACTCATCATTACCACCAAGTATCATCAAGATTGGGTGAAAAAATATTTCCTGGTATTTCGGAAACTCGTAATTTCTTAGAAGCTTGGCAACCCCTCTCAATGAAAGTGCTTTTCCACAGTCTGTGACTAGGGCTACTTGAAGAGGAAAGAAACCATAGAGACAAAACTGAGAACTCCTTTATTTTGTCAAGTTTCAAAGAGCTACTACAAAGCATGTTGGATTTAGAGTTCCAAATTCATCTATCTATATATGAGAGAACAGAGTGAAACCTAAATATAAAAACTGATACTGTAGACGAACGCTTCAACCTAGAAGAACAAAATTTGGTGAGCCAAGTGGGATTTGTGTACTGATCATTACCACCAAGTATCATCAAAATTGGGTGAAAAAATATTTGCTGGTATTTCGGAAACTCGTTATTTCTTAGAAGTTTGGCAACCCCTCTCAATGAAAGTGCTTTTCCACAGTCTGTGCCTAGGGCTACTTGAAGAGGAAACAAACCATAGAGACAAAACTGAGAACTCCTTTATTTTGTCAAGTTTCAAAGAGCTACTACAATCCATGTTGGATTTAGAGTTCCAAATTCATCTATCTATATAGGAGAGAACAGAGAGAAACCTAAATATAAAAACTGCTACTGTAGACGAACGCTTCAACCTAGAAGAACAAAATTTGGTGAGCCAAGTGGTATATGTGTACTCATCATTACCACCAAGTATCATCAAGATTGGGTGAAAAAATATTTGCTGGTATTTCGGAAACTCGTTATTTCTTAGAAGCTTGGCAACCCCTCTCATTGAAAGTGCTTTTCCACAGTCTGTGCCTAGGGCTACTTGAAGAGGAAACAAACCATAGAGACAAAACTCAGAATTCTTTATTTTGTCAAGATTCAAAGAGCTACTACAAACCATGTTGGATTAGGGTTCCAAATTCATCTATCTATACAGGAGAGAACGGAGGGAAACCTAAATTTAAAAACTGCTACTGTAGACGAACGCTTCAACCTAGAAGAACAAAATTTGGTGAGCCAAGTGGGATTTGTGTACTGATCATTACCACCAAGTATCATCAAGATTGGGTGAAAAAATATTTGCTGGTATTTCGGAAACTCGTAATTTCTTAGAAGCTTGGCAACCCCTCTCAATGAATGTGCTTTTCCACAGTCTGTGACTAGGGCTACTTGAAGAGGAAAGAAACCATAGAGACAAAACTGAGAACTCCTTTATTTTGTCAAGTTTCAAAGAGCTACTACAAACCATGTTGGATTTAGAGTTCCAAATTCATCTATCTATATAGGAGAGAACAGAGAGAAACCTAAATATAAAAACTGCTACTGTAGACGAACGCTTCAACCTAGAAGAACAAAATTTGGTGAGCCAAGTGGGATTTGTGTACTGATCATTACCACCAAGTATCATCAAAATTGGGTGAAAAAATATTTGCTGGTATTTCGGAAACTCGATATTTCTTAGAAGCTTGGCAACCCCTCTCAATGAAAGTGCTTTTCCACAGTCTGTGCCTAGGGATTCTTGAAGAGGAAACAAACCATAGAGACAATACTGAGAACTCCTTTATTTTGTCAAGTTTCAAAGAGCTAATACAATCCATGTTGGATTTAGAGTTCCAAATTCATCTATCTATATAGGAGAGAACAGAGAGAATCCTAAATATAAAAACTGCTACTGTAGACGAACACTTCAACCTAGAAGAACAAAATTTGGTGAGCCAAGTGGGATTTGAGGACTGATCATTACCACCAAGTATCATCAAGATTGGGTGAAAAAATATTTGCTGGTGTTTCGGAAACTTGTAATTTCTTAGAAGCTTGGCAACCACTCTCAATGAAAGTGCTTTTCCACAGTCTGTGCCTAGGGCTACTTGAAGAGGAAACAAACCATAGAGACAAAACTGAGAACTCCTTTATTTTGTCAAGTTTCAAAGAGCTACTACAAACCATGTTGGATTTAGAGTTCCAAATTCATCTATCTATATATGAGAGAACAGAGTGAAACTTAAATATAAAAACTGCTCCTGTAGACGAACGCTTCAACGTAGAAGAACAAAATTGGGTGAGCCAAGTGGGATTTGTGTACTGATCATTACCACCAAGTATCATCAAGATTGGGTGAAAAAATATTTGCTGGTATTTTGGAAACTCGTTATTTCTTAGAAGCTTGGCAACTCATCTCAATGAAAGTGCTTCCACAGTCTGTGCCTAGGGCTACGTGAAGAGGAAACAAACCAGAGAGACAAAACTGAGAACTCCTTTATTTTGTCAAGTTTCAAAGAGCTACTACAATCCATGTTGGATTTAGAGTTCCAAATTCATCTATCTATGTAGGAGAGAACAGAGAGAAACCTAAATATAAAAACTGCTACTGTAGACGAACGCTTCAACCTAGAAGAACAAAATTTGGTGAGCCAAGTGGGATCTGTGTTCTCATCATTACCACCAAGTATCATCAAGATTGGGTGAAAAAATATTTGCTGGTATTTCGGAAACTCGTTATTTCTTAGAAGCTTGGCAACCCCTCTCATTGAAAGTGCTTTTCCACATTCTGTGCCTAGGGCTACTTGAAGAGGAAACAAACCATAGAGACAAAACTCAGAATTCTTTATTTTGTCAAGATTCAAAGAGCTACTACAAACCATGTTGGATTTAGAGTTCCAAATTCATCTATCTATACAGGAGCGAACAGAGGGAAACCTAAATATAAAAACTGCTACTGTAGACGAACGCTTCAACCTAGAAGAACAAAATTTGGTGAGTCAAGTTGGATTTGTGTACTGATCATTACCACCAAGTATCATCAAGATTGTGTGAAAAAATATTTGCTGGTATTTCGGAAACTCGTAATTTCTTAGAAGCTTGGCAACCACTCTCAATGAAAGTGCTTTTCCACAGTCTGTGACTAGGGCTACTTGAAGAGGAAAGAAAACATAGAGAAAAAACTGAGAACTCCTTTATTTTGTCAAGTTTCAAAGAGCTACTACAAACCATGTTGGATTTAGAGTTCCAAATTCATCTATCTATATATGAGAGAACAGAGTGAAACCTAAATATAAAAACTGCTACTGTAGACGAACGCTTCAACCTAGAAAAACAAAATTTGGTGAGCCAAGTGGGATCTGTGTACTGATCATTACCACCAAGTATCATCAAAATTGGGTGAAAAAATATTTGCTGGTATTTCAGAAACTCGTTATTTCTTAGAAGCTTGGCAACCCCTCTCAATGAAAGTGCTCTTCCACAGTCTGTGCCTAGAGCTACTTGAAGAGGAAACAAACCATAGAGACAAAACTCAGAATTCTTTATTTTGTCAAGTTTCAAAGAGCTACTACAAACCATGTTGGATTTAGAGTTCCAATTTCATCTATCTTTATATGAGAGAACAGAGTGAAACCTAAATATAAAAACTGCTACTGTAGACGAACGCTTCAACCTAGAAGAACAAAACTTGGTGAGTCAAGTGGGATTTGTGTACTGATCATTACCACCAAGTATCATCAAGATTGGGAGAAAAAATATTTGCTGGTGTTTCGGAAACTTGTAATTTCTTAGAAGCTTGGCAACCACTCTCAATGAAAGTGCTTTTCCACAGTCTGTGCCTAGGGCTACTTGAAGAGGAAACAAACCATAGAGACAAAACTGAGAACTCCTTTATTTTGTCAAGTTTTAAAGAGCTACTACAAACCATGTGGGATTTAGAGTTCCAAATTCATCTATTTATATATGAGAGAACAGAGTGAAACCTAAATATAAAAACTGCTCCTGTAGACGACCGCTTCAACCTAGAAGAACAAAATTGGGTGAGCCAAGTGGGATTTGTGTACTGATAATTACCACCAAGTATCATCAAGATTGTGTGAAAAAATATTTGCTGGTATTTTGGAAACTCGTTATTTCTTAGAAGCTTGGCAACCCATCTCAATGAAAGTGCTTCCACAGTCTGTGCCTAGGGCTACTTGAAGAGGAAACAAACCATAGAGACCAAACTGAGAACTCCTTTATTTTGTCAAGTTTCAAAGAGCTACTACAATCCATGTTGGATTTAGAGTTCCAAATTCATCTATCTATACAGGAGAGAACGGAGGGAAACCTAAATACAAAAACTGCTACTGTAGACGAACGCTTCAACCCAGAAGAACAAAATTTGGTGAGCCAAGTGGGATTTGTGTACTGATCATTACCACCAAGTATCATCAAGATTGGGTGAAAAAATATTTGCTGGTATTTCGGAAACTCGTAATTTCTTAGAAGCTTGGCAACCCATCTCAATGAAAGTGCTTTCCACAGTCTGTGTCTGGGGCTACTTGAAGAGGAAACAAACCATAGAGACAAAACTGAGAACTCCTTTATTTTGTCAAGTTTCAAAGTGCTACTACAATCCATGTTGGATTTAGAGTTCCAATTCATCTATCTATACAGGAGAGAACAGAGGGAAACCTAAATATAAAAACTGCTACTGTAGACGAACGCTTCAACCTAGAAGAACAAAATTTGGTGAGCCAAGTGGGATTTTTGTACTGATCATTACCACCAAGTATCATCAAGATTGGGTGAAAAAATATTTGCTGGTATTTCGGACACTCGTAATTTCTTAGAAGCATGGCAACCCCTCTCAATGAAAGTGCTTTTCCACAGTCTGGGACTAGGGCTACTTGAAGAGGAAAGAATCCATAGAGACAAAACTGAGAACTCCTTTATTTTGTCAAGTTTCAAAGAGCTACTACAAACCATGTTGGATTTAGAGTTCCAAATTCATCTATCTATATATGATAGAACAGAGTGAAACCTAAATATAAAAACTGCTCCTGTAGACGAACGCTTCAACGTAGAAGAACAAAATTGGGTGAGCCAAGTGGGATTTGTGTACTGATCATTACCACCAAGTATCATCAAGATTGGGTGAAAAAATATTTGCTGGTATTTTGGAAACTCGTTATTTCTTAGAAGCTTGTCAACCGATCTCAATGAAAGTGCTTCCAAAGTCTGTGCCTAGGGCTACTTGAAGAGGAAACAAACCATAGAGACAAAACTGAGAACTCCTTTATTTTGTCAAGTTTCAAAGAACTACTACAATCCATGTTGGATTTAGAGTTCCAAATTCATCTATCTATATAGGAGAGAACAGAGAGAAACCTAAATATAAAAACTGCTACTGTAGACGAACGCTTCAACCTAGAAGAACAAAATTTGGTGAGCCAAGTGGGATCTGTGTACTCATCATTACCACCAAGTATCATCAAGATTGGGTGAAAAAATATTTGCTGGTATTTCGGAAACTCGTTATTTCTTACAAGCTTTGCAACCCCGCTCATTGAAAGTGCTTTTCCACAGTCTGTGCCTAGGGCTACTTCAAGAGGAAACAAACCATAGAGACAAAACTCAGAACTTCTTTATTTTGTCAAGATTCAAAGAGCTACTACAAACCATGTTGGATTAGGGTTCCAAATTCATCTATCTATACAGGAGAGAACAGAGGGAAACCTAAATATAAAAACTGCTACTGTAGACGAACGCTTCAACCTAGAAGAACAAAATTTGGTGAGCCAAGTGGGATTTGTGTACTGATCATTACCACCAAGTATCATCAAGATTGGGTGAATAAATATTTGCTGGTATTTCGGAAACTCGTTATTTCTTAGAAGCTTGGCAACCCCTCTCAATTAAAGTGCTTTTCCACACTCTGGGACTAGGGCTACTTGAAGAGGAAAGAAACCATAGAGACAAAACTGAGAACTCCTTTATTTTGTCAAGTTTCAAAGAGCTACTACAAACCATGTTGGATTTAGAGTTCCAAATTCATCTATCTTTATATGAGAGAACAGAGTGAAACCTAAATATAAAAACTGCTACTGTAGACGAACGCTTCAACCTAGAAGAACAAAACTTGGTGAGCCAAGTGGGATTTGTGTACTGATCATTACCACCAAGTATCATCAAGATTGGGAGAAAAAATATTTGCTGGTGTTTCGGAAACTTGTAATTTCTTAGAAGCTTGGCAACCACTCTCAATGAAAGTGCTTTTCCACAGTCTGTGCCTAGGGCTACTTGAAGAGGAAACAAACCATAGAGACAAAACTGAGAACTCCTTTATTTTGTCAAGTTTTAAAGAGCTACTACAAACCATGTGGGATTTAGAGTTCCAAATTCATCTATTTATATATGAGAGAACAGAGTGAAACCTAAATATAAAAACTGCTCCTGTAGACGACCGCTTCAACCTAGAAGAACAAAATTTGGTGAGCCAAGTGGGATTTGTGTACTGATAATTACCACCAAGTATCATCAAGATTGTGTGAAAAAATATTTGCTGGTATTTTGGAAACTCGTTATTTCTTAGAAGCTTGGCAACCCATCTCAATGAAAGTGCTTCCACAGTCTGTGCCTAGGGCTACTTGAAGAGGAAACAAACCATAGAGACCAAACTGAGAACTCCTTTATTTTGTCAAGTTTCAAAGAGCTACTACAATCCATGTTGGATTTAGAGTTCCAAATTCATCTATCTATACAGGAGAGAACGGAGGGAAACCTAAATACAAAAACTGCTACTGTAGACGAACGCTTCAACCCAGAAGAACAAAATTTGGTGAGCCAAGTGGGATTTGTGTACTGATCATTACCACCAAGTATCATCAAGATTGGGTGAAAAAATATTTGCTGGTGTTTCGGAAACTTGTAATTTCTTAGAAGCTTGGCAACCCCTCTCAATGAAAGTGCTTTTCCACAGTCTGGGACTAGGGCTACTTGAAGAGGAAAGAAACCATAGAGACAAAACTGAGAACTACTTTATTTTGTCAAGTTTCAAAGAGCTACTACAAACCATCTTGGATTTAGAGTTCCAAATTCATCTATCTATATATGAGAGAACAGAGTGAAACCTAAATATTAAAACTGCTACTGTAGACGAACGCTTCAAACTAGAAGAACAAAATTTGGTGAGCCAAGAGGGATTTGTGTAGTGATCATTACCACCAAGTATCATCAAGATTGGGTGAAAAAATATTTGCTGGTATTTCGGAAACTCGTAATTTCTTAGAAGCTTGGCAACCCCTCTCAATGAAAGTGCTTTTCCACAGTCTGTGCCTAGGGCTACTTGAAGAGGGAACAAACCATAGAGACAAACCTGAGAACTCCTTTATTTTGTCATGTTTCAAAGAGCTACTATAAACCATGTTGGATTTAGAGTTCCAAATTCATCTATCTATATAGGAGAGAAGAGAGGGAAACCTAAATATGAAAACTGCTATTGTAGACGAACGCTTCAACTTAGAAGAACAAATATTGGTGAGCCAAATGGGATTTGTGTACTGATCATTACCACTAAGTATCATCAAGATTGGGTGAAAAAATATTTGCTGGTATTTTAGAAACTCGTTATTTCTTAGAAGCTTGGCAACCCATCTCAATGAAAGTGCTTTCCACAGTCTGTGCCTAGGGCTACTTGAAGAGGAAACAAACCATAGAGACAAAACTGAGAACTCCTTTATTTTGTCAAGTTTCAAAGAGCTACTACAAACCATGTTGGATTTAGAGTTCCAAATTCATCTATCTATATAGGAGAGAACAGAGGGAAACCTAAATATAAAAACTGCTACTGTAGACGAAATCTTCAAACTAGAAGAACAAAATTTGGTGAGCCAAGTGTGATTTGTGTACTGATCATTACCACCAAGTATCATCAAAATTGGGTGAAAAAATATTTGCTGGTATTTCGCAAACAAGTTATGTCTTAGAAGCTTGGCAACCCCTCTCAATGAAAGTGCTTTTCCACAGTCTGTGCCTAGGGCTTCTTGAAGAGGAAACAAACCATAGAGACAAAACTGAGAATTCCTTTATTTTGTCAAGTTTCAAAGAGCTACTACAATCCATGTTGGATTTAGAGTTCCAAATTCATCTATCTATATAGGAGAAAACAGAGAGAAACCTAAATATAAAAACTGCTACTGTAGACGAACACTTCAACCTAGAAGAACAAAATTTGGTGAGCCAAGTGGGATTTGTGTACTGATCATTACCACCAAGTATCATCAAGATTGAGTGAAAAAATATTTGCTGGTGTTTCGGAAACTTGTAATTTCTTAGAAGCTTGGCAACCACTCTCAATGAAAGTGCTTTTCCACAGTCTGTGCCTAGGGCTACTTGAAGAGGAAACAAACCATAGAGACAAAACTGAGAACTCCTTTATTTTGTCAAGTTTCAAAGAGCTACTACAAACCATGTTGGATTTAGAGTTCCAAATTCATCTATCTATATAGGAGAGAACAGAGGGAAACCTAAATATGAAAACTGCTCTTGTAGACGAACGCTTCAACCTAGAAGAACAAAATTTGGGGAGCCAAGTGGGATCTGTGTACTGATCATTACCACCAAGTATTATCATGATTGGGTGAAAAAATATTTGCTGGTATTTTAGAAACTCGTTATTTCTTAGAAGCTTGGCAATCCATCTCAATGAAAGTGCTTTCCACAGTCTGTGCCTGGGGCTACTTGAAGAGGAAACAAACCATAGAGACAAAACTGAGAACTCCTTTATTTTGTCAAGTTTGAAAGAGCTACTACAATCCATGTTGGATTTAGAGTTCCAATTCATCTATCTATACAGGAGAGAACAGAGGGAAACCTAAATATAAAAACTGATACTGTAGACGAACGCTTCAACCTAGAAGAACAAAATTTGGTGAGCCAAGTGGGATTTTTGTACTGATCATTACCACCAAGTATCATCAAGATTGGGTGAAAAAATATTTGCTGGTATTTCGGACACTCGTAATTTCTTAGAAGCATGGCAACCCCTCTCAATGAAAGTGCTTTTCCACAGTCTGGGACTAGGGCTACTTGAAGAGGAAAGAATCCATAGAGACAAAACTGAGAACTCCTTTATTTTGTCAAGTTTCAAAGAGCTACTACAAACCATGTTGGATTTAGAGTTCCAAATTCATCTATCTATATATGATAGAACAGAGTGAAACCTAAATATAAAAACTGCTCCTGTAGACGAACGCTTCAACGTAGAAGAACAAAATTGGGTGAGCCAAGTGGGATTTGTGTACTGATCATTACCACCAAGTATCATCAAGATTGGGTGAAAAAATATTTGCTGGTATTTTGGAAACTCGTTATTTCTTAGAAGCTTGTCAACCGATCTCAATGAAAGTGCTTCCAAAGTCTGTGCCTAGGGCTACTTGAAGAGGAAACAAACCATAGAGACAAAACTGAGAACTCCTTTATTTTGTCAAGTTTCAAAGAACTACTACAATCCATGTTGGATTTAGAGTTCCAAATTCATCTATCTATATAGGAGAGAACAGAGAGAAACCTAAATATAAAAACTGCTACTGTAGACGAACGCTTCAACCTAGAAGAACAAAATTTGGTGAGCCAAGTGGGATCTGTGTACTCATCATTACCACCAAGTATCATCAAGATTGGGTGAAAAAATATTTGCTGGTATTTCGGAAACTAGTTACTTCTTACAAGCTTGGCAACCCCGCTCATTGAAAGTGCTTTTCCACAGTCTGTGCCTAGGGCTACTTCAAGAGGAAACAAACCATAGAGACAAAACTCAGAACTTCTTTATTTTGTCAAGATTCAAAGAGCTACTACAAACAATGTTGGATTAGGGTTCCAAATTCATCTATCTATACAGGAGAGAACAGAGGGAAACCTAAATATAAAAACTGCTACTGTAGACGAACGCTTCAACCTAGAAGAACAAAATTTGGTGAGCCAAGTGGGATTTGTGTACTGATCATTACCACCAATATCATCAAGATTGGGTGAATAAATATTTGCTGGTATTTCGGAAACTCGTTATTTCTTAGAAGCTTGGCAACCCCTCTCAATGAAAGTGCTTTTCCACACTCTGGGACTAGGGCTACTTGAAGAGGAAAGAAACCATAGAGACAAAACTGAGAACTCCTTTATTTTGTCAAGTTTCAAAGAGCTACTACAAACCATGTTGGATTTAGAGTTCCAAATTCATCTATCTTTATATGAGAGAACAGAGTGAAACCTAAATATAAAAACTGCTACTGTAGACGAACGCTTCAACCTAGAAGAACAAAACTTGGTGAGCCAAGTGGGATTTGTGTACTGATCATTACCACCAAGTATCATCAAGATTGGGAGAAAAAATATTTGCTGGTGTTTCGGAAACTTGTAATTTCTTAGAAGCTTGGCAACCACTCTCAATGAAAGTGCTTTTCCACAGTCTGTGCCTAGGGCTACTTGAAGAGGAAACAAACCATAGAGACAAAACTGAGAACTCCTTTATTTTGTCAAGTTTTAAAGAGCTACTACAAACCATGTGGGATTTAGAGTTCCAAATTCATCTATTTATATATGAGAGAACAGAGTGAAACCTAAATATAAAAACTGCTCCTGTAGACGACCGCTTCAACCTAGAAGAACAAAATTGGGTGAGCCAAGTGGGATTTGTGTACTGATAATTACCACCAAGTATCATCAAGATTGTGTGAAAAAATATTTGCTGGTATTTTGGAAACTCGTTATTTCTTAGAAGCTTGGCAACCCATCTCAATGAAAGTGCTTCCACAGTCTGTGCCTAGGGCTACTTGAAGAGGAAACAAACCATAGAGACCAAACTGAGAACTCCTTTATTTTGTCAAGTTTCAAAGAGCTACTACAATCCATGTTGGATTTAGAGTTCCAAATTCATCTATCTATACAGGAGAGAACGGAGGGAAACCTAAATACAAAAACTGCTACTGTAGACGAACGCTTCAACCCAGAAGAACAAAATTTGGTGAGCCAAGTGGGATTTGTGCTGATCATTACCACCAAGTATCATCAGGATTGGGTGAAAAAATATTTGCTGGTATTTCGGAAACTCGTAATTTCTTAGAAGCTTGGCAACCCATCTCAATGAAAGTGCTTTCCACAGTCTGTGCCTGGGGCTACTTGAAGAGGAAACAAACCATAGAGACAAAACTGAGAACTCCTTTATTTTTTCAATTTTCAAAGAGCTACTACAATCCATGTTGGATTTAGAGTTCCAATTCATCTATCTATACAGGAGAGAACAGAGGGAAACCTAAATATAAAAACTGATACTGTAGACGAACGCTTCAACCTAGAAGAACAAAATTTGGTGAGCCAAGTGGGATTTTTGTACTGATCATTACCACCAAGTATCATCAAGATTGGGTGAAAAAATATTTGCTGGTGTTTCGGAAACTTGTAATTTCTTAGAAGCTTGGCAACCCCTCTCAATGAAAGTGCTTTTCCACAGTCTGGGACTAGGGCTACTTGAAGAGGAAAGAAACCATAGAGACAAAACTGAGAACTACTTTATTTTGTCAAGTTTCAAAGAGCTACTACAAACCATCTTGGATTTAGAGTTCCAAATTCATCTATCTATATATGAGAGAACAGAGTGAAACCTAAATATTAAAACTGCTACTGTAGACGAACGCTTCAAACTAGAAGAACAAAATTTGGTGAGCCAAGAGGGATTTGTGTAGTGATCATTACCACCAAGTATCATCAAGATTGGGTGAAAAAATATTTGCTGGTATTTCGGAAACTCGTAATTTCTTAGAAGCTTGGCAACCCCTCTCAATGAAAGTGCTTTTCCACAGTCTGTGCCTAGGGCTACTTGAAGAGGAAACAAACCATAGAGACAAACCTGAGAACTCCTTTATTTTGTCATGTTTCAAAGAGCTACTATAAACCATGTTGGATTTAGAGTTCCAAATTCATCTATCTATATAGGAGAGAAGAGAGGGAAACCTAAATATGAAAACTGCTATTGTAGACGAACGCTTCAACTTAGAAGAACAAATATTGGTGAGCCAAGTGGGATTTGTGTACTGATCATTACCACTAAGTATCATCAAGATTGGGTGAAAAAATATTTGCTGGTATTTTAGAAACTCGTTATTTCTTAGAAGCTTGGCAACCCATCTCAATGAAAGTGCTTTCCACAGTCTGTGCCTAGGGCTACTTGAAGAGGAAACAAACCATAGAGACAAAACTGAGAACTCCTTTATTTTGTCAAGTTTCAAAGAGCTACTACAAACCATGTTGGATTTAGAGTTCCAAATTCATCTATCTATATAGGAGAGAACAGAGGGAAACCTAAATATAAAAACTGCTACTGTAGACGAAATCTTCAAATAGAAGAACAAAATTTGGTGAGCCAAGTGTGATTTGTGTACTGATCATTACCACCAAGTATCATCAAAATTGGGTGAAAAAATATTTGCTGGTATTTCGCAAACTAGTTATGTCTTAGAAGCTTGGCAACCCCTCTCAATGAAAGTGCTTTTCCACAGTCTGTGCCTAGGGCTTCTTGAAGAGGAAACAAACCATAGAGACAAAACTGAGAATTCCTTTATTTTGTCAAGTTTCAAAGAGCTACTACAATCCATGTTGGATTTAGAGTTCCAAATTCATCTATCTATATAGGAGAAAACAGAGAGAAACCTAAATATAAAAACTGCTACTGTAGACGAACACTTCAACCTAGAAGAACAAAATTTGGTGAGCCAAGTGGGATTTGTGTACTGATCATTACCACCAAGTATCATCAAGATTGAGTGAAAAAATATTTGCTGGTGTTTCGGAAACTTGTAATTTATTAGAAGCTTGGCAACCACTCTCAATGAAAGTGCTTTTCCACAGTCTGTGCCTAGGGCTACTTGAAGAGGAAACAAACCATAGAGACAAAACTGAGAACTCCTTTATTTTGTCAAGTTTCAAAGAGCTACTACAAACCATGTTGGATTTAGAGTTCCAAATTCATCTATCTATATAGGAGAGAACAGAGGGAAACCTAAATATGAAAACTGCTCTTGTAGACGAACGCTTCAACCTAGAAGAACAAAATTTGGTGAGCCAAGTGGGATTTGTGTACTGATCATTACCACCAAGTATCATCATGATTGGGTGAAAAAATATTTGCTGGTATTTTAGAAACTCGTTATTTCTTAGAAGCTTGGCAATCCATCTCAATGAAAGTGCTTTCCACAGTCTGTGCCTGGGGCTACTTGAAGAGGAAACAAACCATAGAGACAAAACTGAGAACTCCTTTATTTTGTCAAGTTTGAAAGAGCTACTACAATCCATGTTGGATTTAGAGTTCCAATTCATCTATCTATACAGGAGAGAACAGAGGGAAACCTAAATATAAAAACTGATACTGTAGACGAACGCTTCAACCTAGAAGAACAAAATTTGGTGAGCCAAGTGGGATTTGTGTACTGATCATTACCACCAAGTATCATCAAGATTGGGTGAAAAAATATTTGCTGGTGTTTCGGAAACTTGTAATTTCTTAGAAGGTTGGCAACCCCTCTCAATGAAAGTGCTTTTCCACAGTCTGTGACTAGGGCTACTTGAAGAGGAAAGAAACCATAGAGACAAAACTGAGAACTCCTTTATTTTGTCAAGTTTCAAAGAGCTACTACAAAGCATGTTGGATTTAGAGTTCCAAATTCATCTATCTATATATGAGAGAACAGAGTGAAACCTAAATATAAAAACTGCTACTGTAGACGAACGCTTCAAACTAGAAGAATAAAATTTGGTGAGCCAAGAAGGATTTGTGTACTGATCATTACCACCAAGTATCATCAAGATTGGGTGAAAAAATATTTGCTGGTATTTCGCAAACTCCTTGTGTCTTAGAAGCTTAGCAACCCCTCTCAATGAAAGTGCTTTTCCACAGTCTGTGCCTAGGGCTTCTTGAAGAGGAAACAAACCAGAGAGACAAAACTGAGAACTCCTTTATTTTGTCAAGTTTCAAAGAGCTACTACAATCCATGTTGGATTTAGAGTTCCAAATTCATCTATCTATATAGGAGAGAACAGAGAGAAAGCTAAATATAAAAACTGCTACTGTAGACGAACGCTTCAACCTAGAAGAACAAAATTTGGTGAGCCAAGTGGGATCTGTGTACTCATCATTACCACCAAGTATCATCAAGATTGGGTGAAAAAATATTTGCTGGTATTTCGTAAACTCGTTATTTCTTAGAAGCTTGGCAACCCCTCTCATTGAAAGTGCTTTTCCACAGTCTGTGCCTAGGGCTACTTCAAGAAGAAACAAACCATAGAGACAAAACTCAGAACTTCTTTATTTCGTCAAGATTCAAAGAGCTACTACAAACCATGTTGGATTAGGGTTCCAAATTCATCTATCTATACAGGAGAGAACAGAGGGAATCCTAAATATAAAAACTGCTACTGTAGACGAAAGCTTCAACCTAGAAGAACAAAATTTGGTGAGCCAAGTGGGATTTGTGTACTGATCATTACCACCAAGTATCATCAAGATTGGGTGAAAAAATATTTCCTGGTATTTCGGAAACTGGTAATTTCTTAGAAGCTTTGCAACCCCTCTCAATGAAAGTGCTATTCCACAGTCTGGGACTAGGGCTACTTGAAGAGGAAAGAAACCATAGAGACAAAACTGAGAACTCCTTTATTTTGTCAAGTTTCAAGGAGCTACTACAAAGCATGTTGGATTTAGAGTTCCAAATTCATCTATCTATATATGAGAGAACAGAGTGAAACCTAAATATAAAAACTGCTACTGTAGACGAACGCTTCAACCTAGAAGAACAAAATTTGGTGAGCCAAGTGGGATTTGTGTACTGATCATTACCACCAAGTATCATCAAAATTGGGTGAAAAAATATTAGCTGGTATTTCGGAAACTCGTTAATTCTTAGAAGCTTGGAAACCCCTCTCAATGAAAGTGCTTTTCCACAGTCTGTGCCTAGGGCTACTTGAAGAGGAAACAAACCATAGAGACAAAACTGAGAACTCCTTTATTTTGTCAAGTTTCAAAGAGCTACTACAATCCATGTTGGATTTAGAGTTCCAAATTCATCTATCTATATAGGAGAGAACAGACAGAAACCTAAATATAAAAACTGCTACTGTAGACGAACGCTTCAACCTAGAAGAACAAAATTTGTTGAGCCAACTGGGATTTGTGTACTGGTCATTACCACCAAGTATCATCAAGATTGGGTGAAAAAATATTTGCTGGTATTTTGGAAACTCGTTATTTCTTAGAAGCTTGGCAACCCATCTCAATGAAAGTGCTTCCACAGTCCGTGCCTAGGGCTACTTGAAGAGGAAACAAACCATAGAGACAAAAGTGAGAACTCCTTTATTTTGTCAAGTTTCAAAGAGCTACTACAATCCATGTTGGATTTAGAGTTCCAAATTCATCTATCTATATAGGAGAGAACAGAGAGAAACCTAAATATAAAAATTGCTACTGTAGACGAACGCTTCAACCTAGAAGAACAAAATTTGGTGAGCCAAGTGGGATTTGTGTATCTATCATTACCACCTAGTATCATCAAAATTGGGTGAAAAAATATTTGCTGGTATTTCGGAAACTCGTTATTTCTTAGAAGCTTGGCAACCCCTCTCAATGAAAGTGCTTTTTCACAGTCTGTGCCTAGGGCTTCTTGAAGAGGAAACAAACCATAGAGACAAAACTGAGAACTCCTTTATTTTGTCAAGTTTCAAAGAGCTACTACAAACCATGTTGGATTTAGAGTTCCAAATTCATCTATCTATACAGGAGAAAACAGAGAGAAACCTAAATATAAAAACTGCTACTGTAGACGAACACTTCAACCTAGAAGAACAAAATTTGGTGAGCCAAGTGGGATTTGTGTACTGATCATTACCACCAAGTATCATCAAGATTGGGTGAAAAAATATTTGCTGGTGTTTCGGAAACTTGTAATTTCTTAGAAGCTTGGCAACCACTCTCAATGAAAGTGCTTTTCCACAGTCTGTGCCTAGGGCTACTTGAAGAGGAAACAAACCATAGAGACAAAACTGAGAACTCCTTTATTTTGTCAAGTTTTAAAGAGCTACTACAAACCATGTGGGATTTAGAGTTCCAAATTCATCTATTTATATATGAGA
Source organism: Callospermophilus lateralis (assembly GCF_048772815.1). Lineage (NCBI taxonomy): Eukaryota > Metazoa > Chordata > Mammalia > Rodentia > Sciuridae > Callospermophilus > Callospermophilus lateralis. Next base: position 145,754 of record NW_027513252.1, on the reverse strand, counting down.
GAACAGAGTGAAACCTAAATATAAAAACTGCTCCTGTAGACGACCGCTTCAACCTAGAAGAACAAAATTGGGTGAGCCAAGTGGGATTTGTGTACTGATAATTACCACCAAGTATCATCAAGATTGGGTGAAAAAATATTTGCTGGTATTTTGGAAACTCGTTATTTCTTAGAAGCTTGGCAACCCATCTCAATGAAAGTGCTTCCACAGTCTGTGCCTAGGGCTACTTGAAGAGGAAACAAACCATAGAGACCAAACTGAGAACTCCTGTATTTTGTCACGTTTCAAAGAGCTACTACAATCCACGTTGGATTTAGAGTTCCAAATTCATCTATCTATACAGGAGAGAACGGAGGGAAACCTAAATACAAAAACTGCTACTGTAGACGAACGCTTCAACCCAGAAGAACAAAATTTGGTGAGCCAAGTGGGATTTGTGTACTGATCATTACCACCAAGTATCATCAAGATTGGGTGAAAAAATATTTGCTGGTATTTCGGAAACTCGTAATTTCTTAGAAGCTTGGCAACCCATCTCAATGAAAGTGCTTTCCACAGTCTGTGCCTGGGGCTACTTGAAGAGGAAACAAACCATAGAGACAAAACTGAGAACTCCTTTATTTTGTCAATTTTCAAAGAGCTACTACAATCCATGTTGGATTTAGAGTTCCAATTCATCTATCTATACAGGAGAGAACAGAGGGAAACCTAAATATAAAAACTGATACTGTAGACGAACGCTTCAACCTAGAAGAACAAAATTTGGTGAGCCAAGTGGGATTTTTGTACTGATCATTACCACCAAGTATCATCAAGATTGGGTGAAAAAATATTTGCTGGTGTTTCGGAAACTTGTAATTTCTTAGAAGCTTGGCAACCCCTCTCAATGAAAGTGCTTTTCCACAGTCTGGGACTAGGGCTACTTGAAGAGGAAAGAAACCATAGAGACAAAACTGAGAACTACTTTATTTTGTCAAGTTTCAAAGAGCTATACAAACCATCTTGGATTTAGAGTTCCAAATTCATCTATCTATATAGGAGAGAACAGAGAGAAACCTAAATATAAAAATTGCTACTGTAGACGAACGCTTCAACCTAGAAGAACAAAATTTGGTGAGCCAAGTGGGATTTGTGTATCTATCATTACCACCTAGTATCATCAAAATTGGGTGAAAAAATATTTGCTGGTATTTCGGAAACTCGTTATTTCTTAGAAGCTTGGCAACCCCTCTCAATGAAAGTGCTTTTTCACAGTCTGTGCCTAGGGCTTCTTGAAGAGGAAACAAACCATAGAGACAAAACTGAGAACTCCTTTATTTTGTCAAGTTTCAAAGAGCTACTACAAACCATGTTGGATTTAGAGTTCCAAATTCATCTATCTATATAGGAGAAAACAGAGAGAAACCTAAATATAAAAACTGCTACTGTAGACGAACACTTCAACCTAGAAGAACAAAATTTGGTGAGCCAAGTGGGATTTGTGTACTGATCATTACCACCAAGTATCATCAAGATTGGGTGAAAAAATATTTGCTGGTGTTTCGGAAACTTGTAATTTCTTAGAAGCTTGGCAACCACTCTCAATGAAAGTGCTTTTCCACAGTCTGTGCCTAGGGCTACTTGAAGAGGAAACAAACCATAGAGACAAAACTGAGAACTCCTTTATTTTGTCAAGTTTTAAAGAGCTACTACAAACCATGTGGGATTTAGAGTTCCAAATTCATCTATTTATATATGAGAGAACAGAGTGAAACCTAAATATAAAAACTGCTCCTGTAGACGACCGCTTCAACCTAGAAGAACAAAATTGGGTGAGCCAAGTGGGATTTGTGTACTGATAATTACCACCAAGTATCATCAAGATTGGGTGAAAAAATATTTGCTGGTATTTTGGAAACTCGTTATTTCTTAGAAGCTTGGCAACCCATCTCAATGAAAGTGCTTCCACAGTCTGTGCCTAGGGCTACTTGAAGAGGAAACAAACCATAGAGACCAAACTGAGAACTCCTGTATTTTGTCACGTTTCAAAGAGCTACTACAATCCACGTTGGATTTAGAGTTCCAAATTCATCTATCTATACAGGAGAGAACGGAGGGAAACCTAAATACAAAAACTGCTACTGTAGACGAACGCTTCAACCCAGAAGAACAAAATTTGGTGAGCCAAGTGGGATTTGTGTACTGATCATTACCACCAAGTATCATCAAGATTGGGTGAAAAAATATTTGCTGGTATTTCGGAAACTCGTAATTTCTTAGAAGCTTGGCAACCCATCTCAATGAAAGTGCTTTCCACAGTCTGTGCCTGGGGCTACTTGAAGAGGAAACAAACCATAGAGACAAAACTGAGAACTCCTTTATTTTGTCAATTTTCAAAGAGCTACTACAATCCATGTTGGATTTAGAGTTCCAATTCATCTATCTATACAGGAGAGAACAGAGGGAAACCTAAATATAAAAACTGATACTGTAGACGAACGCTTCAACCTAGAAGAACAAAATTTGGTGAGCCAAGTGGGATTTTTGTACTGATCATTACCACCAAGTATCATCAAGATTGGGTGAAAAAATATTTGCTGGTGTTTCGGAAACTTGTAATTTCTTAGAAGCTTGGCAACCCCTCTCAATGAAAGTGCTTTTCCACAGTCTGGGACTAGGGCTACTTGAAGAGGAAAGAAACCATAGAGACAAAACTGAGAACTACTTTATTTTGTCAAGTTTCAAAGAGCTATACAAACCATCTTGGATTTAGAGTTCCAAATTCATCTATCTATATATGAGAGAACAGAGTGAAACCTAAATATTAAAACTGCTACTGTGGACGAACGCTTCAAACTAGAAGAACAAAATTTGGTGAGCCAAGAGGGATTTGTGTAGTGATCATTACCACCAAGTATCATCAAGATTGGGTGAAAAAATATTTGCTGGTATTTCGGAAACTCGTAATTTCTTAGAAGCTTGGCAACCCCTCTCAATGAAAGTGCTTTTCCACAGTCTGTGCCTAGGGCTACTTGAAGAGGAAACAAACCATAGAGACAAACCTGAGAACTCCTTTATTTTGTCATGTTTCAAAGAGCTACTATAAACCATGTTGGATTTAGAGTTCCAAATTCATCTATCTATATAGGAGAGAAGAGAGGGAAACCTAAATATGAAAACTGCTATTGTAGACGAACACTTCAACTTAGAAGAACAAATATTGGTGAGCCAAGTGGGATTTGTGTACTGCTCATTACCACTAAGTATCATCAAGATTGGGTGAAAAAATATTTGCTGGTATTTTAGAAACTCGTTATTTCTTAGAAGCTTGGCAACCCATCTCAATGAAAGTGCTTTCCACAGTCTGTGCCTAGGGCTACTTGAAGAGGAAACAAACCATAGAGACAAAACTCAGAACTCCTTTATTTTGTCAAGTTTCAAAGAGCTACTACAAACCATGTTGGATTTAGAGTTCCAAATTCATCTATCTATATAGGAGAGAACAGAGGGAAACCTAAATATAAAAACTGCTACTGTAGACGAAATCTTCAAACTAGAAGAACAAAATTTGGTGAGCCAAGTGTGATTTGTGTACTGATCATTACCACCAAGTATCATCAAAATTGGGTGAAAAAATATTTGCTGGTATTTCACAAACAAGTTATGTCTTAGAAGCTTGGCAACCCCTCTCAATGAAAGTGCTTTTCCACAGTCTGTGCCTAGGGCTTCTTGAAGAGGAAACAAACCATAGAGACAAAACTGAGAATTCCTTTATTTTGTCAAGTTTCAAAGAGCTACTACAATCCATGTTGGATTTAGAGTTCCAAATTCATCTATCTATATAGGAGAAAACAGAGAGAAACCTAAATATAAAAACTGCTACTGTAGACGAACACTTCAACCTAGAAGAACAAAATTTGGTGAGCCAAGTGGGATTTGTGTACTGATCATTACCACCAAGTATCATCAAGATTGAGTGAAAAAATATTTGCTGGTGTTTCGGAAACTTGTAATTTCTTAGAAGCTTGGCAACCACTCTGAATGAAAGTGCTTTTCCACAGTCTGTGCCTAGGGCTACTTGAAGAGGAAACAAACCATAGAGACAAAACTGAGAACTCCTTTATTTTGTCAAGTTTCAAAGAGCTACTACAAACCATGTTGGATTTAGAGTTCCAAATTCATCTATCTATATAGGAGAGAACAGAGGGAAACCTAAATATGAAAACTGCTCTTGTAGACGAACGCTTCAACCTAGAAGAACAAAATTTGGTGAGCCAAGTGGGATTTGTGTACTGATCATTACCACCAAGTATCATCATGATTGGGTGAAAAAATATTTGCTGGTATTTTAGAAACTCGTTATTTCTTAGAAGCTTGGCAATCCATCTCAATGAAAGTGCTTTCCACAGTCTGTGCCTGGGGCTACTTGAAGAGGAAACAAACCATAGAGACAAAACTGAGAACTCCTTTATTTTGTCAAGTTTGAAAGAGCTACTACAATCCATGTTGGATTTAGAGTTCCAATTCATCTATCTATACAGGAGAGAACAGAGGGAAACCTAAATATAAAAACTGATACTGTAGACGAACGCTTCAACCTAGAAGAACAAAATTTGGTGAGCCAAGTGGGATTTGTGTACTGATCATTACCACCAAGTATCATCAAGATTGGGTGAAAAAATATTTGCTGGTGTTTCGGAAACTTGTAATTTCTTAGAAGGTTGGCAACCCCTCTCAATGAAAGTGCTTTTCCACAGTCTGTGACTAGGGCTACTTGAAGAGGAAAGAAACCATAGAGACAAAACTGAGAACTCCTTTATTTTGTCAAGTTTCAAAGAGCTACTACAAACCATGTTGGATTTAGAGTTCCAAATTCATCTATCTATATATGAGAGAACAGAGTGAAACCTAAATATAAAAACTGCTACTGTAGACGAACGCTTCAAACTAGAAGAATAAAATTTGGTGAGCCAAGAAGGATTTGTGTACTGATCATTACCACCAAGTATCATCAAGATTGGGTGAAAAAATATTTGCTGGTATTTCGCAAACTCCTTGTGTCTTAGAAGCTTGGCAACCCCTCTCAATGAAAGTGCTTTTCCACAGTCTGTGCCTAGGGCTTCTTGAAGAGGAAACAAACCAGAGAGACAAAACTGAGAACTCCTTTATTTTGTCAAGTTTCAAAGAGCTACTACAATCCATGTTGGATTTAGAGTTCCAAATTCATCTATCTATATAGGAGAGAACAGAGAGAAACCTAAATATAAAAACTGCTACTGTAGACGAACGCTTCAACCTAGAAGAACAAAATTTGGTGAGCCAAGTGGGATCTGTGTACTCATCATTACCACCAAGTATCATCAAGATTGGGTGAAAAAATATTTGCTGGTATTTCGTAAACTCGTTATTTCTTAGAAGCTTGGCAACCCCTCTCATTGAAAGTGCTTTTCCACAGTCTGTGCCTAGGGCTACTTCAAGAGGAAACAAACCATAGAGACAAAACTCAGAACTTCTTTATTTCGTCAAGATTCAAAGAGCTACTACAAACCATGTTGGATTAGGGTTCCAAATTCATCTATCTATACAGGAGAGAACAGAGGGAATCCTAAATATAAAAACTGCTACTGTAGACGAAAGCTTCAACCTAGAAGAACAAAATTTGGTGAGCCAAGTGGGATTTGTGTACTGATCATTACCACCAAGTATCATCAAGATTGGGTGAAAAAATATTTCCTGGTATTTCGGAAACTCGTAATTTCTTAGAAGCTTTGCAACCCCTCTCAATGAAAGTGCTATTCCACAGTCTGGGACTAGGGCTACTTGAAGAGGAAAGAAACCATAGAGACAAAACTGAGAACTCCTTTATTTTGTCAAGTTTCAAGGAGCTACTACAAAGCATGTTGGATTTAGAGTTCCAAATTCATCTATCTATATATGAGAGAACAGAGTGAAACCTAAATATAAAAACTGCTACTGTAGACGAACGCTTCAACCTAGAAGAACAAAATTTGGTGAGCCAAGTGGGATTTGTGTACTGATCATTACCACCAAGTATCATCAAAATTGGGTGAAAAAATATTAGCTGGTATTTCGGAAACTCGTTAATTCTTAGAAGCTTGGAAACCCCTCTCAATGAAAGTGCTTTTCCACAGTCTGTGCCTAGGGCTACTTGAAGAGGAAACAAACCATAGAGACAAAACTGAGAACTCCTTTATTTTGTCAAGTTTCAAAGAGCTACTACAATCCATGTTGGATTTAGAGTTCCAAATTCATCTATCTATATAGGAGAGAACAGACAGAAACCTAAATATAAAAACTGCTACTGTAGACGAACGCTTCAACCTAGAAGAACAAAATTTGTTGAGCCAACTGGGATTTGTGTACTGGTCATTACCACCAAGTATCATCAAGATTGGGTGAAAAAATATTTGCTGGTATTTTGGAAACTCGTTATTTCTTAGAAGCTTGGCAACCCATCTCAATGAAAGTGCTTCCACAGTCCGTGCCTAGGGCTACTTGAAGAGGAAACAAACCATAGAGACAAAACTGAGAACTCCTTTATTTTGTCAAGTTTCAAAGAGCTACTACAAACCATGTTGGATTTAGAGTTCCAAATTCATCTATCTATATAGGAGAGAACAGAGGGAAACCTAAATATGAAAACTGCTATTGTAGACGAACGCTTCAACCTAGAAGAACAAAATTTGGTGAGCCAAGTGGGATTTGTGTACTGATCATTACCACCAAGTATCATCATGATTGGGTGAAAAAATATTTGCTGGTGTTTTAGAAACTCGTTATTTCTTAGAAGCTTGGCAATCCATCTCAATGAAAGTGCTTTCCACAGTCTGTGCCTGGGGCTACTTGCAGAGGAAAGAAACCATAGAGACAAAACTGAGAACTCCTTTATTTTGTCAAGTTTGAAAGAGCTACTACAATCCATGTTGGATTTAGAGTTCCAATTCATCTATCTATACAGGAGAGAACAGAGGGAAACCTAAATATAAAAACTGATACTGTAGACGAACGCTTCAACCTAGAAGAACAAAATTTGGTGAGCCAAGTGGGATTTGTGTACTGATCATTACCACCAAGTATCATCAAGATTGGGTGAAAAAATATTTGCTGGTGTTTCGGAAACTTGTAATTTCTTAGAAGGTTGGCAACCCCTCTCAATGAAAGTGCTTTTCCACAGTCTGTGACTAGGGCTACTTGAAGAGGAAAGAAACCATAGAGACAAAACTGAGAACTCCTTTATTTTGTCAAGTTTCAAAGAGCTACTACAAACCATGTTGGATTTAGAGTTCCAAATTCATCTATCTATATATGAGAGAACAGAGTGAAACCTAAATATAAAAACTGCTACTGTAGACGAACGCTTCAAACTAGAAGAACAAAATTTGGTGAGCCAAGAAGGATTTGTGTACTGATCATTACCACCAAGTATCATCAAGATTGGGTGAAAAAATATTTGCTGGTATTTCGGAAACTCGTTATTTCTTAGAAGCTTGGCAACCCCTCTCAATGAAAGTGCTTTTCCACAGTCTGTGCCTAGGGCTACTTGAAGAGGAAACAAACCATAGAGACAAACCTGAGAACTCCTTTATTTTGTCAAGTGTCAAAGAGCTACTATAAACCATGTTGGATTTAGAGTTCCAAATTCATCTATCTATATAGAAGAGAACAGAGGGGAAACCTAAATATAAAAACTTTTACTGTAGACGAAAGCTTCAAACTAGAAGAACAAAATTTGGTGAGCCAAGTGGGATTTGTGTACTGATCATTACCACCAAGTATCATCAAGATTGGGTGAAAAAATATTTCCTGGTATTTCGGAAACTCGTAATTTCTTAGAAGCTTTGCAACCCCTCTCAATGAAAGTGCTATTCCACAGTCTGGGACTAGGGCTACTTGAAGAGGAAAGAAACCATAGAGACAAAACTGAGAACTCCTTTATTTTGTCAAGTTTCAAGGAGCTACTACAAAGCATGTTGGATTTAGAGTTCCAAATTCATCTATCTATATATGAGAGAACAGAGTGAAACCTAAATATAAAAAACTGCTGCTGTAGACGAACGCTTCAACCTAGAAGAACAAAATTTGGTGAGCCAAGTGGGATTTGTGTACTGATCATTACCACCAAGTATCATCAAAATTGGGTGAAAAAATATTTGCTGGTATTTCGGAAACTCGTTATTTCTTAGAAGCTTGGCAACTCCTCTCAATGACAGTGCTTTTCCACAGTCTGTGCCAAGGGCTACTTGAAGAGGAAACAAACCATAGAGACAAAACTGAGAACTCCTTTATTTTGTCAAGTTTCAAAGAGCTACTACAATCAATGTTGGATTTAGAGTTCCAAATTCATCTATCTATATAGGAGAGAACAGACAGAAACCTAAATATAAAAACTGCTACTGTAGACGAACGCTTCAACCTAGAAGAACAAAATTTGTTGAGCCAAGTAGGATTTGTGTACTGATCATTACCACCAAGTATCATCAAGATTGGGTGAAAAAATATTTGCTGGTGTTTCGGAAACTTGTAATTTCTTAGAAGCTTGGCAACCACTCTCAATGAAAGTGCTTTTCCACAGTCTGGGCCTAGGGCTACTTGAAGAGGAAACAAACCATAGAGACAAAACTGAAAACTCCTTTATTTTGTCAAGTTTCAAAGAGCTACTACAAACCATGTTGGATTTAGAGTTCCAAATTCATCTATCTATATATGAGAGAACAGAGTGAAACATAAATATAAAAACTGCTCCTGTAGACGAACGCTTCAACGTAGAAGAACAAAATTGGGTGAGCCAAGTGGGATTTGTGTACTGATCATTACCACCAAGTATCATCAAGATTGGGTGAAAAAATATTTGCTGGTATTTCGGAAACTCGTTATTTCATAGAAGCTTGGCAACCCCTCTCATTGAAAGTGCTTTTCCACAGTCTGTGCCTAGGGCTACTTGAAGAGGAAACAAACCATAGAGACAAAACTCAGAATTCTTTATTTTGTCAAGTTTCAAAGAGCTACTACAAACCATGTTGGATTTAGAGTTCCAAATTCATCTATCTATATAGGAGAGAACAGAGAGAAACCTAAATATAAAAACTGCTCCTGTAGACGAACGCTTCAATGTAGAAGAACAAAATTGGGTGAGCCAAGTGGGATTTGTGTACTGATCATTACCACCAAGTATCATCAAGATTGGGTGAAAAAATATTTGCTGGTGTTTTGGAAACTCGTTATTTCTTAGAAGCTTGGCAACTCATCTCAATGAAAGTGCTTCCACAGTCTGTGCCTAGGGCTACTTGAAGAGGAAACAAACCATAGAGACAAAACTGAGAACTCCTTTATTTTGTCAAGTTTCAAAGAGCTACTACAATCCATGTTGGATTTAGAGTTCCAAATTCATCTATCTATATAGGAGAGAACAGAGAGAAACCAAATATAAAAACTGCTACTGTATACGAACGCTTCAACCTAGAAGAACAAAATTTGGTGAGCCAAGTGGGATCTGTGTACTCATCATTACCACCAAGTATCATCAAGATTGGGTGTAAAATATTTGCTGGTATTTCGGAAACTCGTTATTTCTTAGAAGCTTGGCAACCCCTCTCAATGAAAGTGCTTTTCCACAGTCTGTGCCTAGGGCTACTTCAAGAGGAAACAAACCATAGAGACAAAACTCAGAACTTCTTTATTTTGTCAAGATTCTAAGAGCTACTACAAACCATGTTGGATTAGGGTTCCAAATTCATCTATCTATACAGGAGAGAACAGAGGGAATCCTAAATATAAAAACTGCTACTGTAGACGAACGCTTCAACCTAGAAGAACAAAATTAGGTGAGCCAAGTGGGATTTGTGTACTCATCATTACCACCAAGTATCATCAAGATTGGGTGAAAAAATATTTCCTGGTATTTCGGAAACTCGTAATTTCTTAGAAGCTTGGCAACCCCTCTCAATGAAAGTGCTTTTCCACAGTCTGTGACTAGGGCTACTTGAAGAGGAAAGAAACCATAGAGACAAAACTGAGAACTCCTTTATTTTGTCAAGTTTCAAAGAGCTACTACAAAGCATGTTGGATTTAGAGTTCCAAATTCATCTATCTATATATGAGAGAACAGAGTGAAACCTAAATATAAAAACTGATACTGTAGACGAACGCTTCAACCTAGAAGAACAAAATTTGGTGAGCCAAGTGGGATTTGTGTACTGATCATTACCACCAAGTATCATCAAAATTGGGTGAAAAAATATTTGCTGGTATTTCGGAAACTCGTTATTTCTTAGAAGTTTGGCAACCCCTCTCAATGAAAGTGCTTTTCCACAGTCTGTGCCTAGGGCTACTTGAAGAGGAAACAAACCATAGAGACAAAACTGAGAACTCCTTTATTTTGTCAAGTTTCAAAGAGCTACTACAATCCATGTTGGATTTAGAGTTCCAAATTCATCTATCTATATAGGAGAGAACAGAGAGAAACCTAAATATAAAAACTGCTACTGTAGACGAACGCTTCAACCTAGAAGAACAAAATTTGGTGAGCCAAGTGGTATATGTGTACTCATCATTACCACCAAGTATCATCAAGATTGGGTGAAAAAATATTTGCTGGTATTTCGGAAACTCGTTATTTCTTAGAAGCTTGGCAACCCCTCTCATTGAAAGTGCTTTTCCACAGTCTGTGCCTAGGGCTACTTGAAGAGGAAACAAACCATAGAGACAAAACTCAGAATTCTTTATTTTGTCAAGATTCAAAGAGCTACTACAAACCATGTTGGATTAGGGTTCCAAATTCATCTATCTATACAGGAGAGAACGGAGGGAAACCTAAATTTAAAAACTGCTACTGTAGACGAACGCTTCAACCTAGAAGAACAAAATTTGGTGAGCCAAGTGGGATTTGTGTACTGATCATTACCACCAAGTATCATCAAGATTGGGTGAAAAAATATTTGCTGGTATTTCGGAAACTCGTAATTTCTTAGAAGCTTGGCAACCCCTCTCAATGAATGTGCTTTTCCACAGTCTGTGACTAGGGCTACTTGAAGAGGAAAGAAACCATAGAGACAAAACTGAGAACTCCTTTATTTTGTCAAGTTTCAAAGAGCTACTACAAACCATGTTGGATTTAGAGTTCCAAATTCATCTATCTATATAGGAGAGAACAGAGAGAAACCTAAATATAAAAACTGCTACTGTAGACGAACGCTTCAACCTAGAAGAACAAAATTTGGTGAGCCAAGTGGGATTTGTGTACTGATCATTACCACCAAGTATCATCAAAATTGGGTGAAAAAATATTTGCTGGTATTTCGGAAACTCGATATTTCTTAGAAGCTTGGCAACCCCTCTCAATGAAAGTGCTTTTCCACAGTCTGTGCCTAGGGATTCTTGAAGAGGAAACAAACCATAGAGACAATACTGAGAACTCCTTTATTTTGTCAAGTTTCAAAGAGCTAATACAATCCATGTTGGATTTAGAGTTCCAAATTCATCTATCTATATAGGAGAGAACAGAGAGAATCCTAAATATAAAAACTGCTACTGTAGACGAACACTTCAACCTAGAAGAACAAAATTTGGTGAGCCAAGTGGGATTTGAGGACTGATCATTACCACCAAGTATCATCAAGATTGGGTGAAAAAATATTTGCTGGTGTTTCGGAAACTTGTAATTTCTTAGAAGCTTGGCAACCACTCTCAATGAAAGTGCTTTTCCACAGTCTGTGCCTAGGGCTACTTGAAGAGGAAACAAACCATAGAGACAAAACTGAGAACTCCTTTATTTTGTCAAGTTTCAAAGAGCTACTACAAACCATGTTGGATTTAGAGTTCCAAATTCATCTATCTATATATGAGAGAACAGAGTGAAACTTAAATATAAAAACTGCTCCTGTAGACGAACGCTTCAACGTAGAAGAACAAAATTGGGTGAGCCAAGTGGGATTTGTGTACTGATCATTACCACCAAGTATCATCAAGATTGGGTGAAAAAATATTTGCTGGTATTTTGGAAACTCGTTATTTCTTAGAAGCTTGGCAACTCATCTCAATGAAAGTGCTTCCACAGTCTGTGCCTAGGGCTACGTGAAGAGGAAACAAACCAGAGAGACAAAACTGAGAACTCCTTTATTTTGTCAAGTTTCAAAGAGCTACTACAATCCATGTTGGATTTAGAGTTCCAAATTCATCTATCTATGTAGGAGAGAACAGAGAGAAACCTAAATATAAAAACTGCTACTGTAGACGAACGCTTCAACCTAGAAGAACAAAATTTGGTGAGCCAAGTGGGATCTGTGTTCTCATCATTACCACCAAGTATCATCAAGATTGGGTGAAAAAATATTTGCTGGTATTTCGGAAACTCGTTATTTCTTAGAAGCTTGGCAACCCCTCTCATTGAAAGTGCTTTTCCACATTCTGTGCCTAGGGCTACTTGAAGAGGAAACAAACCATAGAGACAAAACTCAGAATTCTTTATTTTGTCAAGATTCAAAGAGCTACTACAAACCATGTTGGATTTAGAGTTCCAAATTCATCTATCTATACAGGAGCGAACAGAGGGAAACCTAAATATAAAAACTGCTACTGTAGACGAACGCTTCAACCTAGAAGAACAAAATTTGGTGAGTCAAGTTGGATTTGTGTACTGATCATTACCACCAAGTATCATCAAGATTGTGTGAAAAAATATTTGCTGGTATTTCGGAAACTCGTAATTTCTTAGAAGCTTGGCAACCACTCTCAATGAAAGTGCTTTTCCACAGTCTGTGACTAGGGCTACTTGAAGAGGAAAGAAAACATAGAGAAAAAACTGAGAACTCCTTTATTTTGTCAAGTTTCAAAGAGCTACTACAAACCATGTTGGATTTAGAGTTCCAAATTCATCTATCTATATATGAGAGAACAGAGTGAAACCTAAATATAAAAACTGCTACTGTAGACGAACGCTTCAACCTAGAAAAACAAAATTTGGTGAGCCAAGTGGGATCTGTGTACTGATCATTACCACCAAGTATCATCAAAATTGGGTGAAAAAATATTTGCTGGTATTTCAGAAACTCGTTATTTCTTAGAAGCTTGGCAACCCCTCTCAATGAAAGTGCTCTTCCACAGTCTGTGCCTAGAGCTACTTGAAGAGGAAACAAACCATAGAGACAAAACTCAGAATTCTTTATTTTGTCAAGATTCAAAGAGCTACTACACACCATGTTGGATTAGGGTTCCAAATTCATCTATCTATACAGGAGAGAACAGAGGGAAACCTAAATATAAAAACTGCTACTGTAGACGAACGCTTCAACCCAGAAGAACAAAATTTGGTGAGCCAAGTGGGATTTGTGTACTGATCATTACCACCAAGTATCATCAAGATTGGGTGAAAAAATATTTGCTGGTATTTCGGAAACTCGTAATTTCTTAGAAGCTTGGCAACCACTCTCCATGAAAGTGCTTTTCCACAGTCTGTGACTAGGGCTACTTGAAGAGGAAAGAAACCATAGAGACAAAACTGAGAACTCCTTTATTTTGTCAAGTTTCAAAGAGCTACTACAAACCATGTTGGATTTAGAGTTCCAAATTCATCTATCTATATATGAGAGAACAGAGTGAAACCTAAATATAAAAACTGCTACTGTAGACGAACGCTTCAACCTAGAAGAACAAAATTTGGTGAGCCAAGTGGGATTTGTGTATAGATCATTACCACCAAGTATCATCAAGATTGGGTGAAAAAATATTTGCTGGTATTTCGGAAACTCGTTATTTCTTAGAAGCTTGGCAAACCCTCTCAATTAAAGTGCTTTCCACAGTCTGTGCCTAGGGCTACTTGAAGAGGAAACAAACCATAGAGACAAAACTGAGAACTCCTTTATTTTGTCAAGTTTCAAAGAGCTACTACAAACCATGTTGGATTTAGAGTTCCAAATTCATCTATCTATATAGGAGAGAACAGAGAGAAACCTAAATATAAAAACTGCTACTGTAGACGAACGCTTCAACCTAGAAGAACAAAATTTGGTGAGCCAAGTGGGATTTGTGTACTGATCATTACCACCAAGTATCATCAAAATTGGGTTAAAAAATATTTGCTGGTATTTCAGAAACTCGTTATTTCTTAGAAGCTTGGCAACCCCTCTCAATGAAAGTGCTTTTCCACAGTCTGTGCCTAGAGCTACTTGAAGAGGAAACAAACCATAGAGACAAAACTAAGTACTAGTTTATTTTGTCAAGTTTCAAAGAGCTACTCCAAACCATGTTGGATTTAGAGTTCCAAATTCATCTATCTATATATCTGAGAACAGACTGAAACCTACATATAAAAACTGCTCCTGTAGACGAACGCTTCAACGTAGAAGAACAAAATTGGGTGAGCCAAGTGGGTTTTGTGTACTTATCATTACCACCAAGTATCATCAAGATTGGGTGAAAAAATATTTGCTGGTATTTTGGAAACTCGTTATTGCATAGAAGCTTGGCAACCCATCTCAATGAAAGTGCTTTTCCACAGTCTGTGCCTAGGGCTACTTGAAGAGGAAACAAACCATAGAGACAAAACTGAGAACTCCTTTATTTTGTCAAGTTTCAAAGAGCTACTACAATCCATGTTGGATTTAGAGTTCCAAATTCATCTATCTATATATGAGAGCACAGAGTGAAACCTAAATATAAAAACTGCTACTGTAGACAAACGCTTCAACCTAGAAGAACAAAATTTGGTGAGCCAATTGGGATCTGTGTACTCATCATTACCACCAAGTATCATCAATTGGGTGAAAAATTATTTGCTGGTATTTCGGAAACTCATTATTTCTTAGAATCTTGGCAACCCCTCTCAATGAAAGTGCTTTTCCACAGTCTGTGCCTAGGGCTACTTGAAGAGGAAACATACCATAGAGACAAAACACAGAACTTCTTTATTTTGTCAAGATTCAAAGAGCTACTACAAACCATGTTGGATTTAGAGTTCCAAATTCATCTATCTATACAGGAGCGAACAGAGGGAAACCTAAATATAAAAACTGCTCCTGTAGACGAACGCTTCAACCTAGAAGAACAAAATTTGGTGAGTCAAGTTGGATTTGTGTACTGATCATTACCACCAAGTATCATCAAGATTGGGTGAAAAAATATTTGCTGGTATTTCGGAAACTCGTAATTTCTTAGAAGCTTGGCAACCACTCTCAATGAAAGTGCTTTTCCACAGTCTGTGACTAGGGCTACTTGAAGAGGAAAGAAAACATAGAGACAAAACTGAGAACTCCTTTATTTTGTCAAGTTTCAAAGAGCTACTACAAACCATGTTGGATTTAGAGTTCCAAATTCATCTATCTATATATGAGAGAACAGAGTGAAACCTAAACATAAAAACTGCTACTGTAGACGAACGCTTCAACCTAGAAAAACAAAATTTGGTGAGCCAAGTGGGATTTGTGTACTGATCATTACCACCAAGTATCATCAAAATTGGGTGAAAAAATATTTGCTGGTATTTCAGAAACTCGTTATTTCTTAGAAGCTTGGCAACCCCTCTCAATGAAAGTGCTCTTCCACAGTCTGTGCCTAGAGCTACTTGAAGACAAAACAAACCATAGAGACAAAACTAAGTACTAGTTTATTTTGTCAAGTTTCAAAGAGCTACTCCAAACCATGTTGGATTTAGAGTTCCAAATTCATCTATCTATATATCAGAGAACAGAGTGAAACCTAAATATAAAAACTGCTCCTGTAGACGAACGCTTCAACGTAGAAGAACAAAATTGGGTGAGCCAAGTGGGTTTTGTGTACTTATCATTACCCCCAAGTATCATCCAGATTGGGTGAAAAAATATTTGCTGGTATTTTGGAAACTCGTTATTGCATAGAACCTTGGCAACCCATCTCAATGAAAGTGCTTTTCCACAGTCTGTGCCTAGGGCTACTTGAAGAGGAAACAAACCATAGAGACAAAACTGAGAACTCCTTTATTTTGTCAAGTTTCAAAGAGCTACTACAAACCATGTTGGATTTAGAGTTCCAAATTCATCTATCTATATAGGAGAGAACAGAGGGAAACCTAAATATAAAAACTGCTACTGTAGACGAAAGCTTCAAACTAGAAGAACAAAATTTGGTGAGCCAATTGGGATTTGTGTACTGATCATTATCACCAAGTATCATCAAAATTGGGTGAAAAAATATTTGCTGGTATTTCGGAAACTCGTTATTTCTTAGAAGTTTGGCAACCCCTATCAATGAAAGTGCTTTTCCACAGTCTGTGCCTAGGGCTACTTGAAGCGGAAACAAACCATAGAGAAAAAACTGAGATCTCCTTTATTTTGTCAAGTTTCCAAGAGCTACTACAATCCATGTTGGATTTAGAGTTCCAAATTCATCTATCTATATAGGAGAGAACAGAGAGAAACCTAAATATAAAAACTGCTACTGTAGACGAACGCTTCAACTTAGAAGATCAAAATTTGGTGAGCCAAGTGGTATTTGTGTACTGATCATTAGGAACAAGTATCATCAAGATTGGGTGAAAAAATATTTGCTGGTATTTGGGAATCTCGTTATTACTTAGAAGCTTGGCAACCCATCTCAATGAAAGTGCTTTCCACAGTCTGTGCCTAGGGCTACTTGAAGAGGAAAGAAACCATAGAGACAAAACTGAGAACTCCTTTATTTTGTCAAGTTTCAAAGAGCTACTACAAACCATGTTGGATTTAGAGTTCCAAATTCATCTATCTATATAGGAGAGAACAGAGGGAAACCTAAATATAAAAACTGGTACTGTATACGAACGCTTCAACCTAGAAGAACAACATTTGGTGAGCCAAGTGGGATTTGTGTACTGATCATTAGCAACAAGTATCATCAAGATTGGGTGAAAAAATATTTGCTGGTATTTCGGAAACTCTTTATTTCTTAGAAGCTTGGCAATCCCTCTCAATGAAAGTTCTTTTCCACAGTGTGTGCCTAGGGCTAATTGAAGAGGAAACAATCCATAGAGACAAAACTGAGAACTCCTATATTTTGTCAATTTTCAAAGAGCTACTACAAACCATGTGGGATTTAGAGTTCCAAATTCATCTATCTATACAGGAGAGAACAGAGGGTCACCTAAATATAAAAACTGCTACTGTAGACGAACGCTTCATCCTAGAAGAACAAAATTTGGAGAGCCAAGTGGGAATTTTGTACTGATCATTACCACCAAGTATCATCAAGATTGGGTGAAAAAATATGTGAAGATATTTTTGAAACTCGTTATTTCTTAGAAGCTTGGCAACCCATCTCAATGAAAGTGCTTACACAGTCTGTGCCTTGGGCTACTTGAAGAGGAAAAAAACCATAGAGACAAAACTGAGAACTCCTTTATTTTGTCAAGTTTCAAAGAGATACTACAATCCATGTTGGATTTAGAGTTCCAAATTCCTCTATCTATATAGGAGAGAAAGAAAGAAACCTAAATATAAAAACTGCTCCTGTAGACGAACGCTTCAACGTAGAAGAACAAAATTGGGTGAGCCAAGTGGGTTTTGTGTACTTATCATTACCACCAAGTATCATCAAAATTGGGTGAAAAAATATTTGCTGGTATTTTGGAAACTCGTTATTGCATAAAAGCTTGGCAACCCATCTCAATGAAAGTGCTTCCTAATCTGTGCCTAGGGCTACTTGAAGAGGAAACAAACCATAGAGACAAAACTGAGAACTCCTTTATTTTGTCAAGTTTCAAAGAGCTACTTCAATCCATGTTGGATTTAGAGTTCCAAATTCATCTATCTATATATGAGAGCACAGAGTGAAACCTAAATATAAAAACTGCTACTGTAGACAAACGCTTCAACCTAGAAGAACAAAAATTGGTGAGCCAAGTTGGATTAGTGTACTGATCATTACCACCAAGTATCATCAAGATTGGGTGAAAAAATATTTGCTGGTATTTCGGAAACTCGTAATTTCTTAGAAGCTTGGCAACCCCTCTCAATGAAAGTGCTTTTCCACAGTCTGTGACTAGGGCTACTTGAAGAGGAAAGAAACCATAGAGACAAAACTGAGAACTCATTTATTTTGTCAAGTTTCAAAGAGCTACTACAAACCATGTTGGATTTAGAGTCCCAAATTCATCTATCTATACAGGAGAGAACAGAGGGAAACCTAAATATAAAAACTGCTACTGTAGACGAACGCTTCAACCTAGAAGAACAAAATTTGGTGAGCCAAGTGGGATTTGTGTACTGTTCATTTCGACCAAGTATCATCAAGATTGGGTGAAAAAATATTTGCTGGTGTTTTGGAAACTTGTAATTTCTTAGAAGCTTGGCAACCCCTCTCAATGAAAGGGCTTTTCCACAGTCTGTGCCTGGGCTACTTGAAGAGGAAACAAACCATAGAGACAAAACTGAGAACTCCTTTATTTTTTCAAGTTTTAAAGAGTAACTACAAACCATGTGGGATTTAGAGTTCCAAATTCATCTATTTATATATGAGAGAACAGAGAGAAACCTAAATATAAAAACTGCTACTGTAGACGAACGCTTCAACCTAGAAGAACAAAATTTGGTGAGCCAAGTGG
The DNA here is from genome assembly GCF_048772815.1 of Callospermophilus lateralis. Classification (NCBI taxonomy): domain Eukaryota; kingdom Metazoa; phylum Chordata; class Mammalia; order Rodentia; family Sciuridae; genus Callospermophilus; species Callospermophilus lateralis. The sequence continues at coordinate 127,213 of NW_027513252.1, read as the reverse complement.
GATTTGTGTACTGATCATTCCCACCAAGTATCATCAAGATTGGGTGAAAAAATATTTGCTGGTGTTTCGGAAACTCGTTATTTCTTAGAAGCTTGGCAACCCCTCTCAATGAAAGTGCTTTTCCACAGTCTGTGCCTAGGGCTACTTGAAGAGGAAACAAACCATAGAGACAAACCTGAGAACTCCTTTATTTTGTCAAGTTTCAAAGAGCTACTATAAACCATGATGGATTTAGAGTTCCAAATTCATCTATCTATATAGGAGAGAACAGAGGGAAACCTAAATATGAAAACTGTTATTGTAGACGAACGCTTCAACCTAGAAGAACAAAATTTGGTGAGCCAAGTGGGATTTGTGTACTGATCATTACCACCAAGTATCATCAAGATTGGGTGAAAAAATATTTGCTGTTATTTTAGAAACTCGTTATTTCTTAGAAGCTTGGCAACCCATCTCAATGAAAGTGCTTTCCACAGTCTGTGCCTGGGGCTACTTGAAGAGGAAACAAACCATCGAGACAAAACTGAGAACTCCTTTATTTTGTCAAGTTTCAAAGAGCTACTACAAACCATGTTGGATTTAGAGTTCCAAATTCATCTATCTATATAGGAGAGAACAGAGGGAAACCTAAATATAAAAACTGCTACTGTAGACGAAAACTTCAAACTAGAAGAACAAAATTTGGTGAGCCAAGTGGGATTTGTGTACTGATCATTACCACCAAGTATCATCAAAATTGGGTGAAAAAATATTTGCTGGTATTTCGGAAACTCGTTATTTCTTAGAAGCTTGGCAACCCCTCTCAATGAAAGTGCTTTTCCACAGTCTGTGCCTAGGGCTACTTGAATAGGAAACAAACCATAGAGAAAAAACTGAGATCTCCTTTATTTTGTCAAGTTTCCAAGAGCTACTTCAATCCATGTTGGATTTAGAGTTCCAAATTCATCTATCTATATAGGAGAGAACAGAGAGAAAAATAAATATAAAAACTGCTACTGTAGACGAATGCTTCAACTTAGAAGAACAAAATTTGGTGACCCAAGTGGGATTTGTGTACTGATCATTACCACCAAGTATCATCAAGATTAAGTGAAAAAATATTTGCTGGTGTTTCGGAAACTTGTAATTTCTTAGAAGCTTGGCAACCCACTCTAAATGAAATTGCTTTTCCACAGTCTGTGCCTAGGGCTACTTGAAGAGGAAACAAACCATAGAGACAAAACTGAGAACTCCTTTATTTTGTCAAGTTTCAAAGAGCTACTACAAACCATGTTGGATTTAGAGTTCCAAATTCATCTATCTATATATGAGAGAACAGAGTGAAACCTAAATATAAAAACTGCTCCTGTAGACGAACGCTTCAACGTAGAAGAACAAAATTGGGTGAGCCAAGTGGGTTTTGTGTACTTATCATTACCACCAAGTATCATCAAATTTGGGTGAAAAAATATTTGCTGGTATTTTGGAAACTCGTTATTGCATAGAAGCTTGTCAACCCATCTCAATGAAAGTGCTTCCAAATCTGTGCCTAGGGCTACTTGAAGAGGAAACAAACCATAGAGACAAAACTGAGAACTCCTTTATTTTGTCAAGTTTCAAAGAGCTACTACAATCCATTTTGGATTTAGAGTTCCAAATTCATCTATCTATATATGAGAGCACAGAGTGAAACCTAAATATAAAAACTGCTACTGTAGACAAACGCTTCAACCTAGAAGAACAAAATTTGGTGAGCCAATTGGGATCTGTGTACTCATCATTACCACCAAGTATCATTAATTGGGTGAAAAAATATTTCCTGGTATTTTAGAAACACGTTATTTCTTAGAAGCTTGGCAACCCATCTCAATGAAAGTGCTTTCCACAGTCTGTGCCTGGGGCTACTTGAAGAGGAAACAAACCATAGAGACAAAACTGAGAACTCCTTTATTTTGTCACGTTTCAAAGAGCTACTACAAACCATGTTGGATTTAGAGTTCCAAATTCATCTATCTATATAGGAGAGAACAGAGGGAAACCTAAATATAAAAACTGCTACTGTAGACGAAAGCTTCAAACTAGAAGAACAAAATTTGGTGAGCCAAGTGGGATTTGTGTACTGATCATTACCACCAAGTATCATCAAAATTGGGTGAAAAAATATTTGCTGGTATTTCGGAAACTCTTATTTCTTAGAAGCTTGGCAACCCCTCTCAATGAAAGTGCTTTTCCACAGTCTGTGCCTAGGGCTACTTGAAGAGGAAACAAACCATAGAGAAAAAACTGAGATCTCCTTTATTTTGTCAAGTTTCCAAGAGCTACTACAATCCATGTTGGATTTAGAGTTCCAAATTCATCTATCTATATAGGAGAGAACAGAGAGAAACCTAAATATAAAAACTGCTATGTAGACGAACGCTTCAACTTAGAAGAACAAAATTTGGTGAGCCAAGTGGGATTTGTGTACTTATCATTACCACCAAGTATCATCAAGATTAAGTGAAAAAATATTTGCTGGTGTTTCGGAAACTTTAATTTCTTAGAAGCTTGGCAACCACTCTCAATGAAAGTGCTTTTCTACAGTCTGTACCTAGGGCTACTTGAAGAGGAAACAAACCATAGAGACAAAACTGAGAACTCCTTTATTTTGTCAAGTTTCAAAGAGCTACTACAAACCATGTTGGATTTAGAGTTCCAAATTCATCTATCTATATAGGAGAGAAAGAGAGAAACCTAAATATAAAAACTGCTCCTGTAGACGAACGCTTCAACGTAGAAGAACAAAATTGGGTGAGCCAAGTGGGTTTTGTGTACTTATCATTACCACCAAGTATCATCAAAATTGGGTGAAAAAATATTTGCTGGTATTTTGGAAACTCGTTATTGCATAAAAGCTTGGCAACCCATCTCAATGAAAGTGCTTCCTAATCTGTGCCTAGGGCTACTTGAAGAGGAAACAAACCATAGAGACAAAACTGAGAACTCCTTTATTTTGTCAAGTTTCAAAGAGCTACTTCAATCCATGTTGGATTTAGAGTTCCAAATTCATCTATCTATATATGAGAGCACAGAGTGAAACCTAAATATAAAAACTGCTACTGTAGACAAACGCTTCAACCTAGAAGAACAAAAATTGGTGAGCCAAGTTGGATTAGTGTACTGATCATTACCACCAAGTATCATCAAGATTGGGTGAAAAAATATTTGCTGGTATTTCGGAAACTCGTAATTTCTTAGAAGCTTGGCAACCCCTCTCAATGAAAGTGCTTTTCCACAGTCTGTGACTAGGGCTACTTGAAGAGGAAACAAACCATAGAGACAAAACTGAGAACTCCTTTATTTTGTCAAGTTTCAAAGAGCTACTACAATCCATTTTGGATTTAGAGTTCCAAATTCATCTATCTATATATGAGAGCACAGAGTGAAACCTAAATATAAAAACTGCTACTGTAGACAAACGCTTCAACATAGAAGAACAAAATTTGGTGAGCCAATTGGGATCTGTGTACTCATCATTACCACCAAGTATCATTAATTGGGTGAAAAAATATTTCCTGGTATTTTAGAAACACGTTATTTCTTAGAAGCTTGGCAACCCATCTCAATGAAAGTGCTTTCCACAGTCTGTGCCTGGGGCTACTTGAAGAGGAAACAAACCATAGAGACAAAACTGAGAACTCCTTTATTTTGTCACGTTTCAAAGAGCTACTACAAACCATGTTGGATTTAGAGTTCCAAATTCATCTATCTATATAGGAGAGAACAGAGGGAAACCTAAATATAAAAACTGCTACTGTAGACGAAAGCTTCAAACTAGAAGAACAAAATTTGGTGAGCCAAGTGGGATTTGTGTACTGATCATTACCACCAAGTATCATCAAAATTGGGTGAAAAAATATTTGCTGGTATTTCGGAAACTCTTATTTCTTAGAAGCTTGGCAACCCCTCTCAATGAAAGTGCTTTTCCACAGTCTGTGCCTAGGGCTACTTGAAGAGGAAACAAACCATAGAGAAAAAACTGAGATCTCCTTTATTTTGTCAAGTTTCCAAGAGCTACTACAATCCATGTTGGATTTAGAGTTCCAAATTCATCTATCTATATAGGAGAGAACAGAGAGAAACCTAAATATAAAAACTGCTACTGTAGACGAACGCTTCAACTTAGAAGAACAAAATTTGGTGAGCCAAGTGGGATTTGTGTACTTATCATTACCACCAAGTATCATCAAGATTAAGTGAAAAAATATTTGCTGGTGTTTCGGAAACTTTAATTTCTTAGAAGCTTGGCAACCACTCTCAATGAAAGTGCTTTTCTACAGTCTGTACCTAGGGCTACTTGAAGAGGAAACAAACCATAGAGACAAAACTGAGAACTCCTTTATTTTGTCAAGTTTCAAAGAGCTACTACAAACCATGTTGGATTTAGAGTTCCAAATTCATCTATCTATATAGGAGAGAAAGAGAGAAACCTAAATATAAAAACTGCTCCTGTAGACGAACGCTTCAACGTAGAAGAACAAAATTGGGTGAGCCAAGTGGGTTTTGTGTACTTATCATTACCACCAAGTATCATCAAAATTGGGTGAAAAAATATTTGCTGGTATTTTGGAAACTCGTTATTGCATAAAAGCTTGGCTACCCATCTCAATGAAAGTGCTTCCTAATCTGTGCCTAGGGCTACTTGAAGAGGAAACAAACCATAGAGACAAAACTGAGAACTCCTTTATTTTGTCAAGTTTCAAAGAGCTACTTCAATCCATGTTGGATTTAGAGTTCCAAATTCATCTATCTATATATGAGAGCACAGAGTGAAACCTAAATATAAAAACTGCTACTGTAGACAAACGCTTCAACCTAGAAGAACAAAAATTGGTGAGCCAAGTTGGATTAGTGTACTGATCATTACCACCAAGTATCATCAAGATTGGGTGAAAAAATATTTGCTGGTATTTCGGAAACTCGTAATTTCTTAGAAGCTTGGCAACCCCTCTCAATGAAAGTGCTTTTCCACAGTCTGTGACTAGGGCTACTTGAAGAGGAAAGAAACCATAGAGACAAAACTGAGAACTCATTTATTTTGTCAAGTTTCAAAGAGCTACTACAAACCATGTTGGATTTAGAGTCCCAAATTCATCTATCTATACAGGAGAGAACAGAGGGAAACCTAAATATAAAAACTGCTACTGTAGACGAACGCTTCAACCTAGAAGAACAAAATTTGGTGAGCCAAGTGGGATTTGTGTACTGTTCATTTCGACCAAGTATCATCAAGATTGGGTGAAAAAATATTTGCTGGTGTTTTGGAAACTTGTAATTTCTTAGAAGCTTGGCAACCCCTCTCAATGAAAGTGCTTTTCCACAGTCTGTGCCTGGGCTACTTGAAGAGGAAACAAACCATAGAGACAAAACTGAGAACTCCTTTATTTTTTCAAGTTTTAAAGAGCTACTACAAACCATGTGGGATTTAGAGTTCCAAATTCATCTATTTATATATGAGAGAACAGAGTGAAACCTAAATATAAAAACTGCTACTGTAGACGAACGCTTCAACCTAGAAGAACAAAATTTGGTGAGCCAAGTGGGATTTGTGTACTGATCATTCCCACCAAGTATCATCAAGATTGGGTGAAAAAATATTTGCTGGTATTTCGGAAACTCGTTATTTCTTAGAAGCTTGGCAACCCCTCTCAATGAAAGTGCTTTTCCACAGTCTGTGCCTAGGGCTACTTGAAGAGGAAACAAACCATAGAGACAAACCTGAGAACTCCTTTATTTTGTCAAGTTTCAAAGAGCTACTATAAACCATGATGGATTTAGAGTTCCAAATTCATCTATCTATATAGGAGAGAACAGAGGGAAACCTAAATATGAAAACTGTTATTGTAGACGAACGCTTCAACCTAGAAGAACAAAATTTGGTGAGCCAAGTGGGATTTGTGTACTGATCATTACCACCAAGTATCATCAAGATTGGGTGAAAAAATATTTGCTGTTATTTTAGAAACTCGTTATTTCTTAGAAGCTTGGCAACCCATCTCAATGAAAGTGCTTTCCACAGTCTGTGCCTGGGGCTACTTGAAGAGGAAACAAACCATCGAGACAAAACTGAGAACTCCTTTATTTTGTCAAGTTTCAAAGAGCTACTTCAATCCATGTTGGATTTAGAGTTCCAAATTCATCTATCTATATAGGAGAGAACAGAGAGAAAAATAAATATAAAAACTGCTACTGTAGACGAATGCTTCAACTTAGAAGAACAAAATTTGGTGACCCAAGTGGGATTTGTGTACTGATCATTACCACCAAGTATCATCAAGATTAAGTGAAAAAATATTTGCTGGTGTTTCGGAAACTTGTAATTTCTTAGAAGCTTCGCAACCACTCTAAATGAAATTGCTTTTCCACAGTCTGTGCCTAGGGCTACTTGAAGAGGAAACAAACCATAGAGACAAAACTGAGAACTCCTTTATTTTGTCAAGTTTCAAAGAGCTACTACAAACCATGTTGGATTTAGAGTTCCAAATTCATCTATCTATATATGAGAGAACAGAGTGAAACCTAAATATAAAAACTGCTCCTGTAGACGAACGCTTCAACGTAGAAGAACAAAATTGGGTGAGCCAAGTGGGTTTTGTGTACTTATCATTACCACCAAGTATCATCAAATTTGGGTGAAAAAATATTTGCTGGTATTTTGGAAACTCGTTATTGCATAGAAGCTTGTCAACCCATCTCAATGAAAGTGCTTCCAAATCTGTGCCTAGGGCTACTTGAAGAGGAAACAAACCATAGAGACAAAACTGAGAACTCCTTTATTTTGTCAAGTTTCAAAGAGCTACTACAATCCATTTTGGATTTAGAGTTCCAAATTCATCTATCTATATATGAGAGCACAGAGTGAAACCTAAATATAAAAACTGCTACTGTAGACAAACGCTTCAACCTAGAAGAACAAAATTTGGTGAGCCAATTGGGATCTGTGTACTCATCATTACCACCAAGTATCATTAATTGGGTGAAAAAATATTTCCTGGTATTTTAGAAACACGTTATTTCTTAGAAGCTTGGCAACCCATCTCAATGAAAGTGCTTTCCACAGTCTGTGCCTGGGGCTACTTGAAGAGGAAACAAACCATAGAGACAAAACTGAGAACTCCTTTATTTTGTCACGTTTCAAAGAGCTACTACAAACCATGTTGGATTTAGAGTTCCAAATTCATCTATCTATATAGGAGAGAACAGAGGGAAACCTAAATATAAAAACTGCTACTGTAGACGAAAGCTTCAAACTAGAAGAACAAAATTTGGTGAGCCAAGTGGGATTTGTGTACTGATCATTACCACCAAGTATCATCAAAATTGGGTGAAAAAATATTTGCTGGTATTTCGGAAACTCTTATTTCTTAGAAGCTTGGCAACCCCTCTCAATGAAAGTGCTTTTCCACAGTCTGTGCCTAGGGCTACTTGAAGAGGAAACAAACAATAGAGAAAAAACTGAGATCTCCTTTATTTTATCATGTTTCCAAGAGCTACTACAATCCATGTTGGATTTAGAGTTCCAAATTCATCTATCTATATAGGAGAGAACAGAGAGAAACCTAAATATAAAAACTGCTACTGTAGACGAACGCTTCAACTTAGAAGAACAAAATTTGGTGAGCCAAGTGGGATTTGTGTACTTATCATTACCACCAAGTATCATCAAGATTAAGTGAAAAAATATTTGCTGGTGTTTCGGAAACTTTAATTTCTTAGAAGCTTGGCAACCACTCTCAATGAAAGTGCTTTTCTACAGTCTGTACCTAGGGCTACTTGAAGAGGAAACAAACCATAGAGACAAAACTGAGAACTCCTTTATTTTGTCAAGTTTCAAAGAGCTACTACAAACCATGTTGGATTTAGAGTTCCAAATTCATCTATCTATATAGGAGAGAAAGAGAGAAACCTAAATATAAAAACTGCTCCTGTAGACGAACGCTTCAACGTAGAAGAACAAAATTGGGTGAGCCAAGTGGGTTTTGTGTACTTATCATTACCACCAAGTATCATCAAAATTGGGTGAAAAAATATTTGCTGGTATTTTGGAAACTCGTTATTGCATAAAAGCTTGGCAACCCATCTCAATGAAAGTGCTTCCTAATCTGTGCCTAGGGCTACTTGAAGAGGAAACAAACCATAGAGACAAAACTGAGAACTCCTTTATTTTGTCAAGTTTCAAAGAGCTACTTCAATCCATGTTGGATTTAGAGTTCCAAATTCATCTATCTATATATGAGAGCACAGAGTGAAACCTAAATATAAAAACTGCTACTGTAGACAAACGCTTCAACCTAGAAGAACAAAAATTGGTGAGCCAAGTTGGATTAGTGTACTGATCATTACCACCAAGTATCATCAAGATTGGGTGAAAAAATATTTGCTGGTATTTCGGAAACTCGTAATTTCTTAGAAGCTTGGCAACCCCTCTCAATGAAAGTGCTTTTCCACAGTCTGTGACTAGGGCTACTTGAAGAGGAAAGAAACCATAGAGACAAAACTGAGAACTCATTTATTTTGTCAAGTTTCAAAGAGCTACTACAAACCATGTTGGATTTAGAGTCCCAAATTCATCTATCTATACAGGAGAGAACAGAGGGAAACCTAAATATAAAAACTGCTACTGTAGACGAACGCTTCAACCTAGAAGAACAAAATTTGGTGAGCCAAGTGGGATTTGTGTACTGTTCATTTCGACCAAGTATCATCAAGATTGGGTGAAAAAATATTTGCTGGTGTTTTGGAAACTTGTAATTTCTTAGAAGCTTGGCAACCCCTCTCAATGAAAGTGCTTTTCCACAGTCTGTGCCTGGGCTACTTGAAGAGGAAACAAACCATAGAGACAAAACTGAGAACTCCTTTATTTTTTCAAGTTTTAAAGAGCTACTACAAACCATGTGGGATTTAGAGTTCCAAATTCATCTATTTATATATGAGAGAACAGAGTGAAACCTAAATATAAAAACTGCTACTGTAGACGAACGCTTCAACCTAGAAGAACAAAATTTGGTGAGCCAAGTGGGATTTGTGTACTGATCATTCCCACCAAGTATCATCAAGATTGGGTGAAAAAATATTTGCTGGTATTTCGGAAACTCGTTATTTCTTAGAAGCTTGGCAACCCCTCTCAATGAAAGTGCTTTTCCACAGTCTGTGCCTAGGGCTACTTGAAGAGGAAACAAACCATAGAGACAAACCTGAGAACTCCTTTATTTTGTCAAGTTTCAAAGAGCTACTATAAACCATGATGGATTTAGAGTTCCAAATTCATCTATCTATATAGGAGAGAACAGAGGGAAACCTAAATATGAAAACTGTTATTGTAGACGAACGCTTCAACCTAGAAGAACAAAATTTGGTGAGCCAAGTGGGATTTGTGTACTGATCATTACCACCAAGTATCATCAAGATTGGGTGAAAAAATATTTGCTGTTATTTTAGAAACTCGTTATTTCTTAGAAGCTTGGCAACCCATCTCAATGAAAGTGCTTTCCACAGTCTGTGCCTGGGGCTACTTGAAGAGGAAACAAACCATCGAGACAAAACTGAGAACTCCTTTATTTTGTCAAGTTTCAAAGAGCTACTACAAACCATGTTGGATTTAGAGTTCCAAATTCATCTATTTATATATGAGAGAACAGAGAGAAACCTAAATATAAAAACTGCTACTGTAGACGAACGCTTCAAACTAGAAGAACAAAATTTGGTGAGCCAAGTGGGATTTGTGTACTGATCATTACCACCAAGTATCATCAAAATTGGGTGAAAAAATATTTGCTGGTATTTCGGAAACTCGTTATTTCTTAGAAGCTTGGCAACCCCTCTCAATGAAAGTGCTTTTCCACAGTCTGTGCCTAGGGTTACTTGAATAGGAAACAAACCATAGAGAAAAAACTGAGATCTCCTTTATTTTGTCAAGTTTCCAAGAGCTACTTCAATCCATGTTGGATTTAGAGTTCCAAATTCATCTATCTATATAGGAGAGAACAGAGAGAAAAATAAATATAAAAACTGCTACTGTAGACGAACGCTTCAACGTAGAAGAACAAAATTGGGTGAGCCAAGTGGGATTTGTGTACTGATCATTACCACCAAGTATCATCAAGATTAAGTGAAAAAATATTTGCTGGTGTTTCGGAAACTTGTAATTTCTTAGAAGCTTGGCAACCACTCTAAATGAAATTGCTTTTCCACAGTCTGTGCCTAGGGCTACTTGAAGAGGAAACAAACCATAGAGACAAAACTGAGAACTCCTTTATTTTGTCAAGTTTCAAAGAGCTACTACAAACCATGTTGGATTTAGAGTTCCAAATTCATCTATCTATATAGGACAGAACAGAGGGAAACCTAAATTTAAAAACTGCTACTGTAGACGAACGCTTCAACCTAGAAGAACAAAATTTGGTGAGCCAATTGGTATTTGTGTACTGATCATTAGCAACAAGTATCATCAAGATTGGGTGAGAAAATATTTGCTTCTATTTCGGAAACTCTTTATTTCTTAGAAGCTTGGCAACCCATCTCAATGAATGTGCTTTCCAGAGTCTGTGCCTAGGGCTACTTGAAGAGGAAACAAACCATAGAGACAAAACTGAGAACTCCTTTATTTTGTCAAGTTTCAAAGAGCTACTACAAACCATGTTGTATTTAGAGTTCCAAATTCATCTATCTATATAGGAGAGAACAGAGGGAAACCTAAATATGAAAACTGCTACTGTAGATGAAAGCTTCAAACTAGAAGAACAAAATTTGGTGAGCCAAGTGGGATTTGTGTACTGATCATTAGCAACAAGTATCATCAAGATTGGGTGAAAAAATATTTGCTGGTATTTCGGAAATTCGTTATTTCTTAGAAGCTTGGCCACGCCTCTCAATGAAAGTTCTTTTCCACAGTGTGTGCCTAGGGCTAATTGAAGAGGAAACAATCCATAGAGACAAAACTGAGAACTCCTTTATTTTGTCAAGTTTCAAAGAGCTACTAGAAACCATGTGGGATTTAGAGTTCCAAATTCATCTATCTATACAGGAGAGAACAGAGGGAAACCTAAATATAAAAACTGCTACTGTAGACGAACGCTTCATCCTAGAAGAACCAAATTTGGTGAGACAAGTGGGAATTTTGTACTGATCATTACCACCAAGTATCATCAAGATTGGGTGAAAAAATACGTGAAGATATTTTTGAAACTCGTTATTTCTTAGAAACTTGGCAACCCATCTCAATGAAAGTGCTTACACAGTCTGTGCCTTGGGCTACTTGAAGAGGAAACCATAGAGACAAAACTGAGAACTCCTTTATTTTGTCAAGTTTCAAAGAGCTACTACAATCCATGTTGGATTTAGAGTTCCAAATTCATCTATCTATATAGGAGAGAAAGAGAGAAACCTAAATATAAAAACTGCTACTGTAGACGAACGCTTCAACCTAGAAGAACAAAATTGGGTGAGCCAAGTGGGATTTGTGTACTGATCATTACCACCAAGTATCATCAAGATTGGGTGAAAAAATATTTGCTGGTATTTCGGAAATTCGTTATTTCTTAGAAGCTTGGCCACCCCTCTCAATGAAAGTGGTTTTCCACAGTCTGTGCCTAGGGCTACTTGAAGAGGAAACAAACCATAGAGACAAAACTCAGAATTCTTTTATTTTGTCAATTTTCAAAGAGCTACTACAAACCATGTTGTATTTAGACTTCCAAATTCATCTATCTATATATGAGAGAACAGAGTGACACCTAAATACAAAAACTGCTACTGTAGACCAACGCTTCAACCTAGAAGAACAAAATTAGGTGAGCCGAGTGGGATTTTTGTACTGATCATTACCACCAAGTATCATCAAAATTGGGTGAAAAAATATTTGCTGGTATTTCGGAAACTCGTTATTTCTTAGAAGCTTGGCAACCCCTCTCAATGAAAGTGCTATTCCACAGTCTGTGCCTAGGGCTACTTGAAGAGGAAACAAACCATAGAGACAAAACTAAGAACGAGTTTATTTTGTCAAATTTCAAAGAGCTACTACAAACCATGTTGGATTTAGAGTTCCAAATTCATCTATCTATACATGAGAGAACAGAGTGAAACCTAAATATAAAAAATGCTCCTGTAGACGAACGCTTCAACGTAGAAGAACAAAATTGTTTGAGCCAAGTGGGTTTTGTGTACTTATCATTACCACCAAGTATCATCAAGATTGGGTGAAAAAATATTTGCTGGTATTTTCGAAACTCGTTATTGCATAGAAGCTTGGCAACCCATCTCAATGAAAGTGCTTCCAAATTTGTGCCTAGGGCTACTTGAAGAGGAAACAAACCATAGAGACAAAACTGAGAACTCCTTTATTTGTCAAGTTTCAAAGAGCTACTAGAATCCATGTTGGATTTAGAGTTCCAAATTCATCTATCTATATATGACAGCACAGAGTGAAACCTAAATATAAAAACTGCTACTGTAGACAAACGCTTCAACCTAGAAGAACAAAATTTGGTGAGCCAATTGGGATCTGTGTACTCATCATTACCACCAAGTATCATCAACTGGGTGAAAAAATATTTGCTGGTATTTCGGAAACTCGTTATTTCTTAGAAGCTTGGCAACCCCTCTCAATGAAAGTGCTTTTCCACAGTCTGTGCGTAGGGCTACTTGAAGAGGAAACAAACCATAGAGACAAAACACAGAACTTCTTTATTTTGTCAAGATTCAAAGAGCTACTACAAACCATGTTGGATTTAGAGTTCCAAATTCATCTATCTATACAGGAGAGAACAGTGGGAAACCTAAATATAAAAACTGCTACTGTAGACGAACGCTTCAACCTAGAAGAACAAAATTTGGTGAGCCAAGTGGGATTTGTGTACTGATCATTACCACAAAGTATCATCAAGATTGGGTGAAAAAATATTTGCTGGTATTTCGGAAACTCGTAATTTCTTAGAAGCTTGGCAACCCCTCTCAATGAAAGTGCTTTTCCACAGTCTGTGACTAGGGCTACTTGAAGAGGAAGGAAACCATCGAGACAAAACTGAGAACTCCTTTATTTTGTCAAGTTTCAAAGAGCTACTACAAACCATGTTGGATTTAGAGTCCCAAATTCATCTATCTTTACAGGAGAGAACAGAGGAAAACCTAAATATAAAAACTGCTACGGTAGACGAACGCTTCAACCTAGAAGAACAAAATTTGGTGAGCCAAGTGGGATTTGTGTACTGATCATTACCACCAAGTATCATCAAGATTAAGTGAAAAAATATTTGCTGGTGTTTCGGAAATTCGTTATTTCTTAGAAGCTTGGCAACCACTCTAAATGAAATTGCTTTTCCACAGTCTGTGCCTAGGGCTACTTGAAGAGGAAAGAAACCATAGGGACAAAACTGAGAACTCCTTTATTTTGTCAAGTTTCAAAGAGCTACTACAAACCATGTTGGATTTAGAGTTCCAAATTCATCTATCTATATAGGAGAGAACAGAGGGAAACCTAAATATGAAAACTGCTACTGTAGAAGAAAGCTTCAAACTAGAAGAACAAAATTTGGTGAGCCAAGTGGGATTTGTGTACTGATCATTACCACCAAGTATCATCAAGATTGGGTGAAAAAAATATGTGAAGATATTTTTCAAACTCGTTATTTCTTAGAAGCTTGGCAACCCATCTCAATGAAAGTGCTTACACAGTCTGTGCCTTGGGCTACTTGAAGAGGAATCAGACCATAGAGACAAAACTGAGAACTCCTTTATTTGTCAAGTTTCAAAGAGCTACTACAACCCATGTTGGATTTAGAGATCCAAATTCATCTATCTATATAGGAGAGAAAGAGAGAAACCTAAATATAAAAACTGCTACTGTAGACGAACGCTTCAACCTAGAAGAACAAAATTTGTTGAGCCAAGTGGGATTTGTGTACTGATCATTACCACCAAGTTTCATCAAGATTGGGTGAAAAAATATTTGCTGGTATTTCGGAAACTCGTTATTTCTTAGAAGCTTGGCAACCCCTCTCAATGAAAGTGGTTTTCCACAGTGTGTGCCTAGGGCTACTTGAAGAGGAAACAAACCATAGAGACAAAACTCAGAATTCCTTTATTTTGTCAAGTTTCAAAGAGCTACTACAAACCATGTTGTATTTACAGTTCCAAATTCATCTATCTATATATGAGAGAACAGAGTGACACCTAAATATAAAAACTGCTACTGTAGACGAACGCTTCAACCTAGAAGAAAAAAATTTGGTGAGCCAAGTGGAATTTGTGTACTGATCATTACCACCAAGTATCATCAAGATTGGGTGAAAAAAAATTTGCTGGTATTTCGGAAACTCGTTATTTCTTAGAAGCTTGGCAACCCCTCTCAATGAAAGTTCTTTTCCACAGTGTGTGCCTAGGGCAAATTGAAGAGGAAAAAATCCATAGAGACAAAACTGAGTACTCCTTTATTTTGTCAAGTTTCAAAGAGCTACTAGAAACCATGTGGGATTTAGAGTTCCAAATTCATCTATCTATACATGAGAGAACAGAGTGAAACCTAAATATAAAAACTGCTCCTGTAGACGAACGCTTCAACGTAGAAGAACAAAATTGGGTGAGCCAAGTGGGCTTTGTGTACTTATCATTACCACCAAGTATCATCAAGACTGGGTGAAAAAATATTTGCTGGTATTTTGGAAACTCGTTATTGCATAGAAGCTTGGCAACCCATCTCAATGAAAGTGCTTCCAAATCTGTGCCTAGGGCTGTTTGAAGAGGAAACAAACCATAGAGACAAAACTGAGAACTCCTTTATTTTGTCAAGTTTCAAAGAGCTACTACAAACCATGTTGGATTTAGAGTTCCAAATTCATCTATCTATACAGGAGAGAACAGAGGGAAACCTAAATTTAAAAACTGCTACTGTAGACGAACGCTTCAACCTAGAAGAACAAAATTTGGTGAGCCAAGTGGTATTTGTGTACTGATCATTAGCAACAAGTATCATCAAGATTGGGTGAAAAAATATTTGCTTCTATTTCGGAAACTCTTTATTTCTTAGAAGCTTGGCAACCCATCTCAATGAAAGTGCTTTCCACAGTCTGTGCCTAGGGCTACTTGAAGAGGAAACAAACCATGGAGACAAAACTGAGAACTCCTTCATTTTGTCAAGTTTCAAAGAGCTACTACAAACCATGTTGGATTTAGAGTTCCAAATTCATCTATCTATATAGGAGAGAACAGAGGGAAACCTAAATATGAAAACTGCTACTGTAGACGAAAGCTTCAAACTAGAAGAACAAAATTTGGTGAGCCAAGTGGGATTTGTGTACTGATCATTACCACCAAGTATCATCAAGATTTGATGAAAAAATATTTGCTGGTATTTCGGAAACTCGTTATTTCTTAGAAGCTTGGCAACCCCTCTCAATGAAAGTGCTTTTCCACAGTCTGTGCCTAGGGCTACTTGAAGAGGAAAGAAACCATAGAGACAAAACTGAGAACTCCTTTATTTTGTCAAGTTTCAAAGAGCTACTACAAACCATGTTGGATTTAGAGTTCCAAATTCATCTATCTATATAGGAGAGAACAGAGGGAAACCTAAATATAAAAACTGCTACTGTATACGAACGCTTCAACCTAGAAGAACAAAATTTGGTGAGCCAAGTGGGATTTGTGTACTGATCATTAGCGACAAGTATCATCAAGATTGGGTGAAAAAATATTTGCTTGTATTTCGGAAACTCTTTATTTCTTAGAATCTTGGCAACCCCTCTCAATGAAAGTTCTTTTCCACAGTGTGTGCCTAGGGCTAATTGAAGAGGAAACAATCCATAGAGACAAAACTGAGAACTCCTTAATTTTGTCAAGTTTCAAAGAGCTACTACAAACCATGTGGGATTTAGAGTTCCAAATTCATCTATCTATACAGGAGAGAACAGAGGGAAACCTGAATATAAAAACTGCTACTGTAGACGAACGCTTCATCCTAGAAGAACAAAATTTGGTGAGCCAAGTGGGAATTTTGTACTGATCATTACCACCAAGTATCATCAAGATTGGGTGAAAAAATATGTGAAGATATTTTTGAAACTCGTTATTTCTTTGAAGCTTGGCAACCCATCTCAATGAAAGTGCTTACACAGTCTGTGCCTTGGGCTACTTGAAGAGGAAACACACCATAGAGACAAAACTGAGAACTCCTTTATTTTTTCAAGTTTCAAAGAGCTACTACAATCCATGTTGGATTTAGAGTTCCAAATTCATCTATCTATATAGGAGAGAAAGAGAGAAACCTAAATATAAAAACTGCTACTGTAGACGAACGCTTCAACCTAGAAGAACAAAATTTGGTGAGCCAAGTGGGATTTGTGTACTGATCATTACCACCAAGTATCATCAAGATTGGGTGAAAAAATATTTACTGGTATTTCGGAAACTCGTTATTTCTTAGAAGCTTGGCAACCCCTCTCAATTAAAGTGGTTTTCCACAGTGTGTGCCTAGGGCTACTTGAAGAGGAAACAAACCATAGAGACAAAACTCAGAATTCCTTTAATTTGTCAAGTTTCAAAGAGCTACTAAAAACCATGTTGTATTTAGAGTTCCAAATTCATCTATCAATATATGAGAGAACAGAGTGACACCTAAATATAAAAACTGCTACTGTAGACGAACGCTTCAACCTAGAAGAAGAAAATTTGGTGAGCCAAGTGGGATTTGTGTACTGATCATTACCACCAAGTATCATCAAAATTGGGTTAAAAAATATTTGCTGGTATTTCAGAAACTCGTTATTTCTTAGAAGCTTGGCAACCCCTCTCAATGAAAGTGCTTTTCCACAGTCTGTGCCTAGAGCTACTTGAAGAGGAAACAAACCATAGAGACAAAACTAAGTACTAGTTTATTTTGTCAAGTTTCAAAGAGCTACTCCAAACCATGTTGGATTTAGAGTTCCAAATTCATCTATCTATATAGGAGAGAACAGAGGGAAACCTAAATATAAAAACTGCTACTGTATACGAACGCTTCAACCTAGAAAACAAAATTTGGTGAGCCAAGTGGGATTTGTGTACTGATCATTAGCGACAAGTATCATCAAGATTGGGTGAAAAAATATTTGCTTGTATTTCGGAAACTCTTTATTTCTTAGAATCTTGGCAACCCCTCTCAATGAAAGTTCTTTTCCACAGTGTGTGCCTAGGGCAAATTGAAGAGGAAAAAATCCATAGAGACAAAACTGAGTACTCCTTTATTTTGTCAAGTTTCAAAGAGCTACTAGAAACCATGTGGGATTTAGAGTTCCAAATTCATCTATCTATACATGAGAGAACAGAGTGAAACCTAAATATAAAAACTGCTCCTGTAGACGAACGCTTCAACGTAGAAGAACAAAATTGGGTGAGCCAAGTGGGCTTTGTGTACTTATCATTACCACCAAGTATCATCAAGACTGGGTGAAAAAATATTTGCTGGTATTTTGGAAACTCGTTATTGCATAGAAGCTTGGCAACCCATCTCAATGAAAGTGCTTCCAAATCTGTGCCTAGGGCTGTTTGAAGAGGAAACAAACTATAGAGACAAAACTGAGAACTCCTTTATTTTGTCAAGTTTCAAAGAGCTACTACAAACCATGTTGGATTTAGAGTTCCAAATTCATCTATCTATACAGGAGAGAACAGAGGGAAACCTAAATTTAAAAACTGCTACTGTAGACGAACGCTTCAACCTAGAAGAACAAAATTTGGTGAGCCAAGTGGTATTTGTGTACTGATCATTAGCAACAAGTATCATCAAGATTGGGTGAAAAAATATTTGCTTCTATTTCGGAAACTCTTTATTTCTTAGAAGCTTGGCAACCCATCTCAATGAAAGTGCTTTCCACAGTCTGTGCCTAGGGCTACTTGAAGAGGAAACAAACCATGGAGACAAAACTGAGAACTCCTTCATTTTGTCAAGTTTCAAAGAGCTACTACAAACCATGTTGGATTTAGAGTTCCAAATTCATCTATCTATATAGGAGAGAACAGAGGGAAACCTAAATATGAAAACTGCTACTGTAGAAGAAAGCTTCAAACTAGAAGAACAAAATTTGGTGAGCCAAGTGGGATTTGTGTACTGATCATTACCACCAAGTATCATCAAGATTTGATGAAAAAATATTTGCTGGTATTTCGGAAACTCGTTATTTCTTAGAAGCTTGGCAACCCCTCTCAATGAAAGTGCTTTTCCACAGTCTGTGCCTAGGGCTACTTGAAGAGGAAAGAAACCATAGAGACAAAACTGAGAACTCCTTTATTTTGTCAAGTTTCAAAGAGCTACTACAAACCATGTTGGATTTAGAGTTCCAAATTCATCTATCTATATAGGAGAGAACAGAGGGAAACCTAAATATAAAAACTGCTACTGTATACGAACGCTTCAACCTAGAAGAACAAAATTTGGTGAGCCAAGTGGGATTTGTGTACTGATCATTAGCGACAAGTATCATCAAGATTGGGTGAAAAAATATTTGCTTGTATTTCGGAAACTCTTTATTTCTTAGAATCTTGGCAACCCCTCTCAATGAAAGTTCTTTTCCACAGTGTGTGCCTAGGGCTAATTGAAGAGGAAACAATCCATAGAGACAAAACTGAGAACTCCTTAATTTTGTCAAGTTTCAAAGAGCTACTACAAACCATGTGGGATTTAGAGTTCCAAATTCATCTATCTATACAGGAGAGAACAGAGGGAAACCTGAATATAAAAACTGCTACTGTAGACGAACGCTTCATCCTAGAAGAACAAAATTTGGTGAGCCAAGTGGGAATTTTGTACTGATCATTACCACCAAGTATCATCAAGATTGGGTGAAAAAATATGTGAAGATATTTTTGAAACTCGTTATTTCTTTGAAGCTTGGCAACCCATCTCAATGAAAGTGCTTACACAGTCTGTGCCTTGGGCTACTTGAAGAGGAAACACACCATAGAGACAAAACTGAGAACTCCTTTATTTTTTCAAGTTTCAAAGAGCTACTACAATCCATGTTGGATTTAGAGTTCCAAATTCATCTATCTATATAGGAGAGAAAGAGAGAAACCTAAATATAAAAACTGCTACTGTAGACGAACGCTTCAACCTAGAAGAACAAAATTTGGTGAGCCAAGTGGGATTTGTGTACTGATCATTACCACCAAGTATCATCAAGATTGGGTGAAAAAATATTTACTGGTATTTCGGAAACTCGTTATTTCTTAGAAGCTTGGCAACCCCTCTCAATTAAAGTGGTTTTCCACAGTGTGTGCCTAGGGCTACTTGAAGAGGAAACAAACCATAGAGACAAAACTCAGAATTCCTTTAATTTGTCAAGTTTCAAAGAGCTACTAAAAACCATGTTGTATTTAGAGTTCCAAATTCATCTATCAATATATGAGAGAACAGAGTGACACCTAAATATAAAAACTGCTACTGTAGACGAACGCTTCAACCTAGAAGAAGAAAATTTGGTGAGCCAAGTGGGATTTGTGTACTGATCATTACCACCAAGTATCATCAAAATTGGGTTAAAAAATATTTGCTGGTATTTCAGAAACTCGTTATTTCTTAGAAGCTTGGCAACCCCTCTCAATGAAAGTGCTTTTCCACAGTCTGTGCCTAGAGCTACTTGAAGAGGAAACAAACCATAGAGACAAAACTAAGTACTAGTTTATTTTGTCAAGTTTCAAAGAGCTACTCCAAACCATGTTGGATTTAGAGTTCCAAATTCATCTATCTATATAGGAGAGAACAGAGGGAAACCTAAATATAAAAACTGCTACTGTATACGAACGCTTCAACCTAGAAGAACAAAATTTGGTGAGCCAAGTGGGATTTGTGTACTGATCATTAGCGACAAGTATCATCAAGATTGGGTGAAAAAATATTTGCTTGTATTTCGGAAACTCTTTATTTCTTAGAATCTTGGCAACCCCTCTCAATGAAAGTTCTTTTCCACAGTGTGTGCCTAGGGCAAATTGAAGAGGACAAAATCCATAGAGACAAAACTGAGTACTCCTTTATTTTGTCAAGTTTCAAAGAGCTACTAGAAACCATGTGGGATTTAGAGTTCCAAATTCATCTATCTATACATGAGAGAACAGAGTGAAACCTAAATATAAAAACTGCTCCTGTAGACGAACGCTTCAACGTAGAAGAACAAAATTGGGTGAGCCAAGTGGGCTTTGTGTACTTATCATTACCACCAAGTATCATCAAGACTGGGTGAAAAAATATTTGCTGGTATTTTGGAAACTCGTTATTGCATAGAAGCTTGGCAACCCATCTCAATGAAAGTGCTTCCAAATCTGTGCCTAGGGCTGTTTGAAGAGGAAACAAACTATAGAGACAAAACTGAGAACTCCTTTATTTTGTCAAGTTTCAAAGAGCTACTACAAACCATGTTGGATTTAGAGTTCCAAATTCATCTATCTATACAGGAGAGAACAGAGGGAAACCTAAATTTAAAAACTGCTACTGTAGACGAACGCTTCAACCTAGAAGAACAAAATTTGGTGAGCCAAGTGGTATTTGTGTACTGATCATTACCACCAAGTATCATCAAGATTGGGTGAAAAAATATTTGCTTCTATTTCGGAAACTCTTTATTTCTTAGAAGCTTGGCAACCCATCTCAATGAAAGTGCTTTCCACAGTCTGTGCCTAGGGCTACTTGAAGAGGAAACAAACCATGGAGACAAAACTGAGAACTCCTTCATTTTGTCAAGTTTCAAAGAGCTACTACAAACCATGTTGGATTTAGAGTTCCAAATTCATCTATCTATATAGGAGAGAACAGAGGGAAACCTAAATATGAAAACTGCTACTGTAGACGAAAGCTTCAAACTAGAAGAACAAAATTTGGTGAGCCAAGTGGGATTTGTGTACTGATCATTACCACCAAGTATCATCAAGATTTGATGAAAAAATATTTGCTGGTATTTCGGAAACTCGTTATTTCTTAGAAGCTTGGCAACCCCTCTCAATGAAAGTGCTTTTCCACAGTCTGTGCCTAGGGCTACTTGAAGAGGAAAGAAACCATAGAGACAAAACTGAGAACTCCTTTATTTTGTCAAGTTTCAAAGAGCTACTACAAACCATGTTGGATTTAGAGTTCCAAATTCATCTATCTATATAGGAGAGAACAGAGGGAAACCTAAATATAAAAACTGCTACTGTATACGAACGCTTCAACCTAGAAGAACAAAATTTGGTGAGCCAAGTGGGATTTGTGTACTGATCATTAGCGACAAGTATCATCAAGATTGGGTGAAAAAATATTTGCTTGTATTTCGGAAACTCTTTATTTCTTAGAATCTTGGCAACCCCTCTCAATGAAAGTTCTTTTCCACAGTGTGTGCCTAGGGCTAATTGAAGAGGAAACAATCCATAGAGACAAAACTGAGAACTCCTTAATTTTGTCAAGTTTCAAAGAGCTACTACAAACCATGTGGGATTTAGAGTTCCAAATTCATCTATCTATACAGGAGAGAACAGAGGGAAACCTGAATATAAAAACTGCTACTGTAGACGAACGCTTCATCCTAGAAGAACAAAATTTGGTGAGCCAAGTGGGAATTTTGTACTGATCATTACCACCAAGTATCATCAAGATTGGGTGAAAAAATATGTGAAGATATTTTTGAAACTCGTTATTTCTTTGAAGCTTGGCAACCCATCTCAATGAAAGTGCTTACACAGTCTGTGCCTTGGGCTACTTGAAGAGGAAACACACCATAGAGACAAAACTGAGAACTCCTTTATTTTTTCAAGTTTCAAAGAGCTACTACAATCCATGTTGGATTTAGAGTTCCAAATTCATCTATCTATATAGGAGAGAAAGAGAGAAACCTAAATATAAAAACTGCTACTGTAGACGAACGCTTCAACCTAGAAGAACAAAATTTGGTGAGCCAAGTGGGATTTGTGTACTGATCATTACCACCAAGTATCATCAAGATTGGGTGAAAAAATATTTACTGGTATTTCGGAAACTCGTTATTTCTTAGAAGCTTGGCAACCCCTCTCAATTAAAGTGGTTTTCCACAGTGTGTGCCTAGGGCTACTTGAAGAGGAAACAAACCATAGAGACAAAACTCAGAATTCCTTTAATTTGTCAAGTTTCAAAGAGCTACTAAAAACCATGTTGTATTTAGAGTTCCAAATTCATCTATCAATATATGAGAGAACAGAGTGACACCTAAATATAAAAACTGCTACTGTAGACGAACGCTTCAACCT
Organism: Callospermophilus lateralis; assembly: GCF_048772815.1. Classification (NCBI taxonomy): domain Eukaryota; kingdom Metazoa; phylum Chordata; class Mammalia; order Rodentia; family Sciuridae; genus Callospermophilus; species Callospermophilus lateralis. The sequence goes on along the minus strand of NW_027513252.1, from coordinate 104,983 downwards.
AGAAGAAGAAAATTTGGTGAGCCAAGTGGGATTTGTGTACTGATCATTACCACCAAGTATCATCAAAATTGGGTTAAAAAATATTTGCTGGTATTTCAGAAACTCGTTATTTCTTAGAAGCTTGGCAACCCCTCTCAATGAAAGTGCTTTTCCACAGTCTGTGCCTAGAGCTACTTGAAGAGGAAACAAACCATAGAGACAAAACTAAGTACTAGTTTATTTTGTCAAGTTTCAAAGAGCTACTCCAAACCATGTTGGATTTAGAGTTCCAAATTCATCTATCTATATAGGAGAGAACAGAGGGAAACCTAAATATAAAAACTGCTACTGTATACGAACGCTTCAACGTAGAAGAACAAAATTTGGTGAGCCAAGTGGGATTTGTGTACTGATCATTAGCGACAAGTATCATCAAGATTGGGTGAAAAAATATTTGCTTGTATTTCGGAAACTCTTTATTTCTTAGAATCTTGGCAACCCCTCTCAATGAAAGTTCTTTTCCACAGTGTGTGCCTAGGGCTAATTGAAGAGGAAACAATCCATAGAGACAAAACTGAGAACTCCTTAATTTTGTCAAGTTTCAAAGAGCTACTACAAACCATGTGGGATTTAGAGTTCCAAATTCATCTATCTATACAGGAGAGAACAGATGGAAACCTGAATATAAAAACTGCTACTGTAGACGAACGCTTCATCCTAGAAGAACAAAATTTGGTGAGCCAAGTGGGAATTTTGTACTGATCATTACCACCAAGTATCATCAAGATTGGGTGAAAAAATATGTGAAGATATTTTTGAAACTCGTTATTTCTTAGAAGCTTGGCAACCCATCTCAATGAAAGTGCTTACACAGTCTGTGCCTTGGGCTACTTGAAGAGGAAACACACCATAGAGACAAAACTGAGAACTCCTTTATTTTTTCAAGTTTCAAAGAGCTACTACAATCCATGTTGGATTTAGAGTTCCAAATTCATCTATCTATATAGGAGAGAAAGAGAGAAACCTAAACATAAAAACTGCTACTGTAGACGAACGCTTCAACCTAGAAGAACAAAATTTGGTGAGCCAAGTGGGATTTGTGTACTGATCATTACCACCAAGTATCATCAAGATTGGGTGAAAAAATATTTACTGGTATTTCGGAAACTCGTTATTTCTTAGAAGCTTGGCAACCCCTCTCAATTAAAGTGGTTTTCCACAGTGTGTGCCTAGGGCTACTTGAAGAGGAAACAAACCATAGAGACAAAACTCAGAATTCCTTTAATTTGTCAAGTTTCAAAGAGCTACTAAAAACCATGTTGTATTTAGAGTTCCAAATTCATCTATCAATATATGAGAGAACAGAGTGACACCTAAATATAAAAACTGCTACTGTAGACGAACGCTTCAACCTAGAAGAAGAAAATTTGGTGAGCCAAGTGGGATTTGTGTACTGATCATTACCACCAAGTATCATCAAAATTGGGTTAAAAAATATTTGCTGGTATTTCAGAAACTCGTTATTTCTTAGAAGCTTGGCAACCCCTCTCAATGAAAGTGCTTTTCCACAGTCTGTGCCTAGAGCTACTTGAAGAGGAAACAAACCATAGAGACAAAACTAAGTACTAGTTTATTTTGTCAAGTTTCAAAGAGCTACTCCAAACCATGTTGGATTTAGAGTTCCAAATTCATCTATCTACATATCAGAGAACAGACTGAAACCTAAATATAAAAACTGCTCCTGTAGACGAACGCTTCAACGTAGAAGAACAAAATTGGGTGAGCCAAGTGGGTTTTGTGTACTTATCATTACCACCAAGTATCATCAAGATTGGGTGAAAAAATATTTGCTGGCATTTTGGAAACTCGTTATTGCATAGAAGCTTGGCAACCCATCTCAATGAAAGTGCTTTTCCACAGTCTGTGCCTAGGGCTACTTGAAGAGGAAACAAATCATAGAGACAAAACTGAGAACTCCTTTATTTTGTCAAGTTTCAAAGAGCTACTACAATCCATGTTGGATTTAGAGTTCCAAATTCATCTATCTATATATGAGAGCACAGAGTAAAACCTAAATATAAAAACTGCTACTGTAGACAAACGCTTCAACATAGAAGAACAAAATTTGGTGAGCCAATTGGGATCTGTGTACTCATCATTACCACCAAGTATCATCATTGGGTGAAAAATTATTTGCTGGTATTTCGGAAACTCATTATTTCTTAGAATCTTGGCAACCCCTCTCAATGAAAGTGCTTTTCCACAGTGTGTGCCTAGGGCTAATTGAAGAGGAAACAATCCATAGAGACAAAACTGAGAACTCCTTAATTTTGTCAAGTTTCAAAGAGCTACTACAAACCATGTGGGATTTAGAGTTCCAAATTCATCTATCTATACAGGAGAGAACAGAGGGAAACCTGAATATAAAAACTGCTACTGTAGACGAACGCTTCATCCTAGAAGAACAAAATTTGGTGAGCCAAGTGGAATTTGTAGCTGATCATTACCACCAAGTATCATCAAGATTGGGTGAAAAAATATGTGAAGATATTTTTGAAACTCGTTATTTCTTAGAAGCTTGGCAACCCATCTCAATGAAAGTGCTTACACAGTCTGTGCCTTGGGCTACTTGAAGAGGAACACACCATAGAGACAAAACTGAGAACTCCTTTATTTTGTCAAGTTTCAAAGAGCTACTACAATCCATGTTGGATTTAGAGTTCCAAATTCATCTATCTATATAGGAGAGAAAGAGAGAAACCTAAATATAAAAACTGCTACTGTAGACGAACGCTTCAACCTAGAAGAACAAAATTTGGTGAGCCAAGTGGGATTTGTGTACTGATCATTACCACCAAGTATCATCAAGATTGGGTGAAAAAATATTTACTGGTATTTCGGAAACTCGTTATTTCTTAGAAGCTTGGCAACCCCTCTCAATTAAAGTGGTTTTCCACAGTGTGTGCCTAGGGCTACTTGAAGAGGAAAAAAACCATAGAGACAAAACTCAGAATTCCTTTCATTTGTCAAGTTTCAAAGAGCTACTAAAAACCATGTTGTATTTAGAGTTCCAAATTCATCTATCAATATATGAGAGAACAGAGTGACACCTAAATATAAAAACTGCTACTGTAGACGAACGCTTCAACCTAGAAGAAGAAAATTTGGTGAGCCAAGTGGGATTTGTGTACTGATCATTACCACCAAGTATCATCAAAATTGGGTTAAAAAATATTTGCTGGTATTTCAGAAACTCGTTATTTCTTAGAAGCTTGGCAACCCCTCTCAATGAAAGTGCTTTTCCACAGTCTGTGCCTAGAGCTACTTGAAGAGGAAACAAACCATAGAGATAAAACTAAGTACTAGTTTATTTTGTCAAGTTTCAAAGAGCTACTCCAAACCATGTTGGATTTAGAGTTCCAAATTCATCTATCTATATATCAGAGAACAGACTGAAACCTAAATATAAAAACTGCTCCTGTAGACGAACGCTTCAACGTAGAAGAACAAAATTGGGTGAGCCAAGTGGGTTTTGTGTACTTATCATTACCACCAAGTATCATCAAGATTGGGTGAAAAAATATTTGCTGGTATTTTGGAAACTCGTTATTGCATAGAAGCTTGGCAACCCATCTCAATGAAAGTGCTTTTCCACAGTCTGTGCCTAGGGCTACTTGAAGAGGAAACAAATCATAGAGACAAAACTGAGAACTCCTTTATTTTGTCAAGTTTCAAAGAGCTACTACAATCCATGTTGGATTTAGAGTTCCAAATTCATCTATCTATATATGAGAGCACAGAGTGAAACCTAAATATAAAAACTGCTACTGTAGACAAACGCTTCAACCTAGAAGAACAAAATTTTGTGAGCCAATTGGGATCTGTGTACTCATCATTACCACCAAGTATCATCAATTGGGTGTAAAATTATTTGCTGGTATTTCGGAAACTCATTATTTCTTAGAATCTTGGCAACCCCTCTCAATGAAAGTGCTTTTCCACAGTCTGTGCCTAGGGCTACTTGAAGAGGAAACATACCATAGAGACAAAACACAGAACTTCTTTATTTTGTCAAGATTCAAAGAGCTACTACAAACCATGTTGGATTTAGAGTTCCAAATTCATCTATCTATACAGGAGCGAACAGAGGGAAACCTAAATATAAAAACTGCTACTGTAGACGAACGCTTCAACCTAGAAGAACAAAATTTGGTGAGTCAAGTTGGATTTGTGTACTGATCATTACCACCAAGTATCATCAAGATTGGGTGAAAAAATATTTGCTGGTATTTCGGAAACTCGTAATTTCTTAGAAGCTTGGCAACCACTCTCAATGAAAGTGCTTTTCCACAGTCTGTGACTAGGGCTACTTGAAGAGGAAAGAAAACATAGAGACAAAACTGAGAACTCCTTTATTTTGTCAAGTTTCAAAGAGCTACTACAAACCATGTTGGATTTAGAGTTCCAAATTCATCTATCTATATATGAGAGAACAGAGGGAAACCTAAATATAAAAACTGCTACTGTAGACGAACGCTTCAACCTAGAAGAACAAAATTTGGTGAGCCAAGTGGGATTTGTGTACTGATCATTAGCAACAAGTATCATCAAGATTGGGTGAAAAAATATTTGCTTGTATTTCGGAAACTCTTTATTTCTTAGAAGCTTGGCAACCCCTCTCAATGAAAGTTCTTTTCCACAGTGTGTGCCTAGGGCTAATTGAAGAGGAAACAATCCATAGAGACAAAACTGAGAACTCCTTAATTTTGTCAAGTTTCAAAGAGCTACTACAAACCATGTGGGATTTAGAGTTCCAAATTCATCTATCTATACAGGAGAGAACAGAGGGAAACCTGAATATAAAAACTGCTACTGTAGACGAACGCTTCATCCTAGAAGAACAAAATTTTGTGAGCCAAGTGGGAATTTTGTACTGATCATTACCACCAAGTATCATCAAGATTGGGTGAAAAAATATGTGAAGATATTTTTGAAACTCGTTATTTCTTAGAAGCTTGGCAACCCATCTCAATGAAAGTGCTTACACAGTCTGTGCCTTGGGCTACTTGAAGAGGAAACACACCATAGAGACAAAACTGAGAACTCCTTTATTTTGTCAAGTTTCAAAGAGCTACTGCAATCCATTTTGGATTTAGAGTTCCAAATTCATCTATCTATATAGGAGAGAAAGAGAGAAACCTAAATATAAAAACTGCTACTGTAGACGAACGCTTCAACCTAGAAGAACAAAATTTGGTGAGCCAAGTGGGATTTGTGTACTGATCATTACCACCAAGTATCATCAAGATTGGGTGAAAAAATATTTACTGGTATTTCGGAAACTCGTTATTTCTTAGAAGCTTGGCAACCCCTCTCAATTAAAGTGGTTTTCCACAGTGTGTACCTAGGGCTACTTGAAGAGGAAACAAACCATAGAGACAAAACTCAGAATTCCTTTAATTTGTCAAGTTTCAAAGAGCTACTAAAAACCATGTTGTATTTAGAGTTCCAAATTCATCTATCAATATATGAGAGAACAGAGTGACACCTAAATATAAAAACTGCTACTGTAGACGAACGCTTCAACCTAGAAGAAGAAAATTTGGTGAGCCAAGTGGGATTTGTGTACTGATCATTACCACCAAGTATCATCAAAATTGGGTTAAAAAATATTTGCTGGTATTTCAGAAACTCATTATTTCTTAGAAGCTTGGCAACCCCTCTCAATGAAAGTGCTTTTCCACAGTCTGTGCCTAGAGCTACTTGAAGAGGAAACAAACCATAGAGACAAAACTAAGTACTAGTTTATTTTGTCAAGTTTCAAAGAGCTACTCCAAACCATGTTGGATTTAGAGTTCCAAATTCATCTATCTATATATCAGAGAACAGACTGAAACCTAAATATAAAAACTGCTCCTGTAGACGAACGCTTCAACGTAGAAGAACAAAATTGGGTGAGCCAAGTGGGTTTTGTGTACTTATCATTACCACCAAGTATCATCAAGATTGGGTGAAAAAATATTTGCTGGTATTTTGGAAACTCGTTATTGCATAGAAGCTTGGCAACCCATCTCAATGAAAGTGCTTTTCCACAGTCTGTGCCTAGGGCTACTTGAAGAGGAAACAAATCATAGAGACAAAACTGAGAACTCCTTTATTTTGTCAAGTTTCAAAGAGCTACTACAATCCATGTTGGATTTAGAGTTCCAAATTCATCTATCTATATATGAGAGCACAGAGTGAAACCTAAATATAAAAACTGCTACTGTAGACAAACGCTTCAACCTAGAAGAACAAAATTTGGTGAGCCAAATGGGATCTGTGTACTCATCATTACCACCAAGTATCATCAATTGGGTGAAAAATTATTTGCTGGTATTTCGGAAACTCATTATTTCTTAGAATCTTGGCAACCCCTCTCAATGAAAGTGCTTTTCCACAGTCTGTGCCTAGGGCTACTTGAAGAGAAAACATACCATAGAGACAAAACACAGAACTTCTTTATTTTGTCAAGATTCAAAGAGCTACTACAAACCATGTTGGATTTAGAGTTCCAAATTCATCTATCTATACAGGAGCGAACAGAGGGAAACCTAAATATAAAAACTGCTACTGTAGACGAACGCTTCAACCTAGAAGAACAAAATTTGGTGAGTCAAGTTGGATTTGTGTACTGAGCATTACCACCAAGTATCATCAAGATTGGGTGAAAAAATATTTGCTGGTATTTCGGAAACTCGTAATTTCTTAGAAGCTTGGCAACCACTCTCAATGAAAGTGCTTTTCCACAGTCTGTGACTAGGGCTACTTGAAGAGGAAAGAAAACATAGAGACAAAACTGAGAACTCATTTATTTTGTCAAGTTTCAAAGAGCTACTACAAACCATGTTGGATTTAGAGTCCCAAATTCATCTATCTATACAGGAGAGAACAGAGGGAAACCTAAATATAAAAACTGCTACTGTAGACGAACGCTTCAACCTAGAAGAACAAAATTTGGTGAGCCAAGTGGGATTTGTGTACTGTTCATTTCACCAAGTATCATCAAGATTGGGTGAAAAAATATTTGCTGGTGTTTTGGAAACTTGTAATTCTTAGAAGCTTGGCAACCCTCTCAATGAAAGTGCTTTTCCACAGTCTGTGCCTGGGCTACTTGAAGAGGAAACAAACCATAGAGACAAAACTGAGAACTCCTTTATTTTGTCAAGTTTAAAGAGCTACTACAAACCATGTGGGATTTAGAGTTCCAAATTCATCTATTTATATATGAGAGAACAGAGTGAAACCTAAATATAAAAACTGCTACTGTAGACGAACGCTTCAACCTAGAAGAACAAAATTTGTTGAGCCAAGTGGGATTTGTGTACTGATCATTCCCACCAAGTATCATCAAGATTGGGTGAAAAAATATTTGCTGGTATTTCGGAAACTCGTTATTTCTTAGAAGCTTGGCAACCCCTCTCAATGAAAGTGCTTTTCCACAGTCTGTGCCTAGGGCTACTTGAAGAGGAAACAAACCATAGAGACAAACCTGAGAACTCCTTTATTTTGTCAAGTTTTAAAGAGCTACTATAAACCATGTTGGATTTAGAGTTCCAAATTCATCTATCTATATAGGAGAGAACAGAGGGAAACCTAAATATGAAAACTGCTATTGTAGACGAAAGCTTCAAACTAGAAGAACAAAATTTGGTGAGCCAAGTGGGATTTGTGTACTGATCATTACCACCAAGTATCATCAAAATTGGGTGAAAAATATTTGCTGGTATTTCGGAAACTCTTATTTCTTAGAAGCTTGGCAACCCATCTCAATGAAAGTGCTTTCCACAGTCTGTGCCTGGGGCTACTTGAAGAGGAAACAAACCATCGAGACAAAAGTGAGAACTCCTTTATTTTGTCAAGTTTCAAAGAGCTACTACAAACCATGTTGGATTAGAGTTCCAAATTCATCTATCTATATAGGAGAGAACAGAGGGAAACCTAAATATAAAAACTGCTACTGTAGACGAAAGCTTCAAACTAGAAGAACCAAATTTGGTGAGCCAAGTGGGATTTGTGTACTGATCATTACCACCAAGTATCATCAAGATTGGGTGAAAAAATATTTGCTGGTATTTCGGAAACTCTTATTTCTTAGAAGCTTGCAACCCCTCTCAATGAAAGTGCTTTTCCACAGTCTGTGCCTAGGGCTACTTGAAGAGGAAACAACCATAGAGAAAACAACTGAGATCTCCTTTATTTTGTCAATTTTCCAAGAGCTACTACAATCCATGTTGGATTTAGAGTTCCAAAATTCATCTATCTATATAGGAGAGAACAGAGAGAAACCTAAATATAAAAACTGCTACTGTAGACGGAACGCTTCAACTTAGAAGAACAAAATTTGGTGAGCCAAGTGGGATTTGTGTACTGATCATTACCACCAAGTATCATCAAGATTAAGTGAAAAAATATTTGCTGGTGTTTCGGAAACTTTAATTTCTTAGAAGCTTGGCAACCACTCTCAATGAAAGTGCTTTTCCACAGTCTGTGCCTAGGGCTACTTGAAGAGGAAACAAACCATAGAGACAAAACTGAGAACTCCTTTATTTTGTCAAGTTTCAAAGAGCTACTACAAACCATGTTGGATTTAGAGTTCCAAATTCATCTATCTATATAGGAGAGAACAGAGGGAAACCTAAATTTAAAAACTGCTACTGTAGACGAACGCTTCAACCTAGAAGAACAAAATTTGGTTAGCCAAGTGGTATTTGTGTACTGATCATTAGCAACAAGTATCATCAAGATTGGGTGAAAAAATATTTGCTGGTATTTGGGAATCTCGTTATTTCTTAGAAGCTTGGCAACCCATCTCAATGAAAGTGCTTTCCATAGTCTGTGCCTAGGGCTACTTGAAGAGGAAACAAACCATAGAGACAAAACTGAGAACTCCATTATTTTGTCAAGTTTCAAAGAGCTACTACAAACCATGTTGGATTTAGAGTTCCAAATTCATCTATCTATATAGGAGAGAACAGAGGAAACCTAAATATAAAAACTGCTACTGTAGAGGAAAGCTTCAAACTAGAAGAACAAAATTTGGTGAGCCAAGTGGGATTTGTGTACTGATCATTACCACCAAGTATCATCAAGATTGGGTGAAAAAATATTTGCTGGTATTTCGGAAACTCGTTATTTCGTAGAAGCTTGGCAACCCCTCTCAATGAAAGTGCTTTTCCACAGTCTGTGCCTAGGGCTACTTGAAGAGGAAAGAAACCATAGAGACAAAACTGAGAACTCCTTTATTTTGTCAAGTTTCAAAGAGCTACTACAAACCATGTTGGATTTAGAGTTCCAAATTCATCTATCTATATAGGAGAGAACAGAGGGTAACCTAAATATAAAAACTGGTACTGTATACGAACGCTTCAACCTAGAAGAACAAAATTTGGTGATCCAAGTGGGATTTGTGTACTGATCATTAGCAACAAGTATCATCAAGATTGGGTGAAAAAATATTTGCTGGTATTTCGGAAACTCTTTATTTCTTAGAAGCTTGGCAATCCCTCTCAATGAAAGTTCTTTTCCACAGTGTGTGCCTAGGGCTAATTGAAGAGGAACCAATCCATAGAGACAAAACTGAGAACTCCTATATTTTGTCAAGTTTCAAAGAGCTACTACAAACCATGTTGGATTTAGAGTTCCAAATTCATCTATCTATATAGGACAGAACAGAGGGAAACCTAAATATAAAAACTGCTACTGTAGACGAACGCTTCAACCTAGAAGAACAAAATTTGGTGAGCCAATTGGTATTTGTGTACTGATCATTAGCAACAAGTATCATCAAGATTGGGTGAAAAAATATTTGCTTCTATTTCGGAAACTCTTTATTTCTTAGAAGATTGGCAACCCATCTCAATGAATGTGCTTCCCAGAGTCTGTGCCTAGGGCTACTTGAAGAGGAAACAAACCATAGAGACAAAAGTGAGAACTCCTTTATTTTGTCAAGTTTCAAAGAGCTACTACAAACCATGTTGTATTTAGAGTTCCAAATTCATCTATCTATATAGGAGAGAACAGAGGGAAACCTAAATATGAAAACTGCTACTGTAGACGAAAGCTTCAAACTAGAAGAACAAAATTTGGTGAGCCAAGTGGGATTTGTGTACTGATCATTAGCAACAAGTATCATCAAGATTGGGTGAAAAAATATTTGCTGGTATTTCGGAAATTCGTTATTTCTTAGAAGCTTGGCCACCCCTCTCAATGAAAGTTCTTTTCCACAGTGTGTGCCTAGGGCTAATTGAAGAGGAAACAATCCATAGAGACAAAACTGAGAACTCCTTTATTTTGTCAAGTTTCAAAGAGCTACTACAAACCATGTGGGATTTAGAGTTCCAAATTCATCTATCTATACAGGAGAGAACAGAGGGAAACCTAAATATAAAAACTGCTACTGTAGACGAACGCTTCATCCTAGAAGAACCAAATTTGGTGAGCCAAGTGGGAATTTTGTACTGATCATTACCACCAAGTATCATCAAGATTGGGTGAAAAAATATGTGAAGATATTTTTGAAACTCGTTATTTCTTAGAAACTTGGCAACCCATCTCAATGAAAGTGCTTACACAGTCTGTTCCTTGGGCTACTTGAAGAGGAAACAAACCATAGAGACAAAACTGAGAACTCCTTTATTTTGTCAAGTTTCAAAGAGCTACTACAATCCATGTTGGATTTAGAGTTCCAAATTCATCTATCTATATAGGAGAGAAAGAGAGAAACCTAAATATAAAAACTGCTACTGTAGACGAACGCTTCAACCTAGAAGAACAAAATTGGGTGAGCCAAGTGGGATTTGTGTACTGATCATTACCACCAAGTATCATCAAGATTGGGTGAAAAAATATTTGCTGGTATTTCGGAAATTCGTTATTTCTTAGAAGCTTGGCCACCCCTCTCAATGAAAGTGGTTTTCCACAGTCTGTGCCTAGGGCTACTTGAAGAGGAAACAAACCATAGGGACAAAACTCAGAATTCCTTTATTTTGTCAATTTTCAAAGAGCTACTACAAACCATGTTGTATTTAGACTTCCAAATTCATCTATCTATATATGAGAGAACAGAGTGACACCTAAATACAAAAACTGCTACTGTAGACCAACGCTTCAACCTAGAAGAACAAAATTAGGTGAGCCGAGTGGGATTTTTGTACTGATCATTACCACCAAGTATCATCAAAATTGGGTGAAAAAATATTTGCTGGTATTTCGGAAACTCGTTATTTCTTAGAAGCTTGGCAACCCCTCTCAATGAAAGTGCTATTCCACAGTCTGTGCCTAGGGCTACTTGAAGAGGAAACAAACCATAGAGACAAAACTAAGAACGAGTTTATTTTGTCAAATTTCAAAGAGCTACTACAAACCATGTTGGATTTAGAGTTAAAAATTCATCTATCTATACATGAGAGAACAGAGTGAAACCTAAATATAAAAAATGCTCCTGTAGACGAACGCTTCAACGTAGAAGAACAAAATTGTTTGAGCCAAGTGGGTTTTGTGTACTTATCATTACCACCAAGTATCATCAAGATTGGGTGAAAAAATATTTGCTGGTATTTTCGAAACTCGTTATTGCATAGAAGCTTGGCAACCCATCTCAATGAAAGTGCTTCCAAATTTGTGCCTAGGGCTACTTGAAGAGGAAACAAACCATAGAGACAAAACTGAGAACTCCTTTATTTGTCAAGTTTCAAAGAGCTACTAAAATCCATGTTGGATTTAGAGTTCCAAATTCATCTATCTATATATGAGAGCACAGAGTGAAACCTAAATATAAAAACTGCTACTGTAGACAAACGCTTCAACCTAGAAGAACAAAATTTGGTGAGCCAATTGGGATCTGTGTACTCATCATTACCACCAAGTATCATCAATTGGGTGAAAAAATATTTGCTGGTATTTCGGAAACTCTTTATTTCTTAGAAGCTTGGCAACCCCTCTCAATGAAAGTGCTTTTCCACAGTCTGTGCCTAGGGCTACTTGAAGAGGAAACAAACCATAGAGACAAAACACAGAACTTCTTTATTTTGTCATGATTCAAAGAGCTACTACAAACCATGTTGGATTTAGAGTTCCAAATTCATCTATCTATACAGGAGAGAACAGTGGGAAACCTAAATATAAAAACTGCTACTGTAGACGAACGCTTCAACCTAGAAGAACAAAATTTGGTGAGCCAATTTGGATTTGTGTACTGATCATTACCACCAAGTATCATCAAGATTGGGTGAAAAAATATTTGCTGGTATTTCGGAAACTCGTAATTTCTTAGAAGCTTGGCAACCCCTCTCAATGAAAGTGCTTTTCCACAGTCTGTGACTAGGGCTACTTGAAGAGGAAGGAAACCATAGAGACAAAACTGAGAACTCCTTTATTTTGTCAAGTTTCAAAGAGCTACTACAAACCATGTTGGATTTAGAGTCCCAAATTCATCTATCTTTACAGGAGACAACAGAGGAAAACCTAAATATAAAAACTGCTACAGTAGACAAACGCTTCAACCTAGAAGAACAAAATTTGGTGAGCCAAGTGGGATTTGTGTACTGATCTTTACCACCAAGTATCATCAAGATTAAGTGAAAAAATATTTGCTGGTGTTTCGGAAACTTGTAATTTCTTAGAAGCTTGGCAACCACTCTAAATGAAATTGCTTTTCCACAGTCTGTGCCTAGGGCTACTTGAAGAGGAAAGAAACCATAGAGACAAAACTGAGAACTCCTTTATTTTGTCACGTTTCAAAGAGCTACTACAAACCATGTTGGATTTAGAGTTCCAAATTCATCTATCTATATAGGAGAGAACAGAGGGAAACCTAAATATGAAAACTGCTACTGTAGAAGAAAGCTTCAAACTAGAAGAACAAAATTTGGTGAGCCAAGTGGGATTTGTGTACTGATCATTACCACCAAGTATCATCAAGATTGGGTGAAAAAAATATGTGAAGATATTTTTCAAACTCGTTATTTCTTAGAAGCTTGGCAACCCATCTCAATGAAAGTGCTTACACAGTCTGTGCCTTGGGCTACTTGAAGAGGAATCAAACCATAGAGACAAAACTGAGAACTCCTTTATTTGTCAAGTTTCAAAGAGCTACTACAATCCATGTTGGATTTAGAGATCCAAATTCATCTATCTATATAGGAGAGAAAGAGAGAAACCTAAATATAAAAACTGCTACTGTAGACGAACGCTTCAACCTAGAAGAACAAAATTTGTTGAGCCAAGTGGGATTTGTGTACTGATCATTACCACCAAGTTTCATCAAGATTGGGTGAAAAAATATTTGCTGGTATTTCGGAAACTCGTTATTTCTTAGAAGCTTGGCAACCCCTCTCAATGAAAGTGGTTTTCCACAGTGTGTGCCTAGGGCTACTTGAAGAGGAAACAAACCATAGAGACAAAACTCAGAATTCCTTTATTTTGTCAAGTTTCAAAGAGCTACTACAAACCATGTTGTATTTACAGTTCCAAATTCATCTATCTATATATGAGAGAACAGAGTGACACCTAAATATAAAAACTGCTACTGTAGACGAACGCTTCAACCTAGAAGAACAAAATTTGGTGAGCCAAGTGGAATTTGTGTACTGATCATTACCACCAAGTATCATCAAGATTGGGTGAAAAAATATTTGCTGGTATTTCGGAAACTCGTTATTTCTTAGAAGCTTGGCAACCCCTCTCAATGAAAGTTCTTTTCCACAGTGTGTGCCTAGGGCTAATTGAAGAGGAAAAAATCCATAGAGACAAAACTGAGAACTCCTTTATTTTGTCAAGTTTCAAAGAGCTACTACAAACCATGTGGGATTTAGAGTTCCAAATTCATCTATCTATACAGGAGAGAACAGAGGGAAACCTAAATATAAAACTGCTACTGTAGACGAACGCTTCATCCTAGAAGAACAAAATTTGGTGAGCCAAGTGGGAATTTTGTACTGATCATTACCACCAAGTATCATCAAGATTGGTTGAAAAAATATGTGAAGATATTTTTGAAACTCGTTATTTCTTAGAAGCTTGGCCACCCATCTCAATGAAAGTGCTTACACAGTCTGTGCCTTGGGCTACTTGAAGAGGAAACAAACCATATAGACAAAACTGAGAACTCCTTTATTTTGTCAAGTTTCAAAGAGCTACTACAATCCATGTTGGATTTAGAGTTCCAAATTCATCTATCTATACAGGAGAGAACAGACGGAAACCTAAATATAAAAACTGCTACTGTAGACGAACGCTTCAACTTAGAAGAACAAAATTTGGTGAGCCAAGTGGGATTTGTGTACTGATCATTACCACCAAGTATATTCAAGATTGGGTGAAAAAATATTTGCTGGTATTTCGGAAAATCGTTATTTCTTAGAAGCTTGGCAACCCCTCTCAATGAAAGTGGTTTTCCACAGTCTGTGCCTAGGGCTACTTGAAGAGGAAACAAACCATAGAGACAAAACTCAGAATTCATTTATTTTGTCAAGTTTCAAAGAGCTACTACAAACCATGTTGTATTTAGAGTTCCAAATTCATCTATCTATATATGAGAGAACAGAGTGACACCTAAATATAAAAACTGCTACTGTAGACGAACGCTTCAACCTAGAAGAACAAAATGTGGTGAGCAAAGTGGGATTTGTGTACTGATCATTACCCCCAAGTAGCATCAAGATTGGGTGAAAAAATATTTGCTGGTGTTTCGGAAACTTGTAATTTCTTAGAAGCTTGGCATCCCCTCTCAATGAAAGTGCTTTACCACAGTCTGTGCCTAGGGCTACTTGAAGAGGAAACAAACCATAGAGACAAAACTAAGAACTAGTTTATTTTGTCAAGTTTCAAAGAGCTACTACAAACCATGTTGGATTTAGAGTTCCAAATTCATCTATCTATACATGAGAGAACAGAGTGAAACCTAAATAAAAAACTGCTCCTGTAGACGAACGCTTCAACGTAGAAGAACAAAATTGGGTGAGCCAAGTGGGCTTTGTGTACTTATCATTACCACCAAGTATCATCAAGATTGGGTGAAAAAATATTTGCTGGTATTTTGGAAACTCGTTATTGCATAGAAGCTTGGCAACCCATCTCAATGAAAGTGCTTCCAAATCTGTGCCTAGGGCTATTTGAAGAGGAAACAAACCATAGAGACAAAACTGAGAACTCCTTTATTTTGTCAAGTTTCAAAGAGCTACTACAAACCATGTTGGATTTAGAGTTCCAAATTCATCTATCTATACAGGAGAGAACAGAGGGAAACCTAAATTTAAAAACTGCTACTGTAGACGAACGCTTCAACCTAGAAGAACAAAATTTGGTGAGCCAAGTGGTATTTGTGTACTGATCATTAGCAACAAGTATCATCAAGATTGGGTGAAAAAATATTTGCTTCTATTTCGGAAACTCTTTATTTCTTAGAAGCTTGGCAACCCATCTCAATGAAAGTGCTTTCCACAGTCTGTGCCTAGGGCTACTTGAAGAGGAAACAAACCATGGAGACAAAACTGAGAACTCCTTCATTTTGTCAAGTTTCAAAGAGCTACTACAAACCATGTTGGATTTAGAGTTCCAAATTCATCTATCTATATAGGAGAGAACAGAGGGAAACCTAAATATGAAAACTGCTACTGTAGACGAAAGCTTCAAACTAGAAGAACAAAATTTGGTGAGCCAAGTGGGATTTGTGTACTGATCATTACCACCAAGTATCATCAAGATTGGGTGAAAAAATATTTGCTGGTATTTCGGAAACTCGTTATTTCTTAGAAGCTTGGCAACCCCTCTCAATGAAAGTGCTTTTCCACAGTGTGTGCCTAGGGCTAATTGAAGAGGAAACAATCCATAGAGACAAAACTGAGAACTCCTTAATTTTGTCAAGTTTCAAAGAGCTACTACAAACCATGTGGGATTTAGAGTTCCAAATTCATCTATCTATACAGGAGAGAACAGAGGGAAACCTGAATATAAAAACTGCTACTGTAGACGAACGCTTCATCCTAGAAGAACAAAATTTGGTGAGCCAAGTGGGAATTTTGTACTGATCATTACCACCAAGTATCATCAAGATTGGGTGAAAAAATATGTGAAGATATTTTTGAAACTCGTTTTTTCTTAGAAGCTTGGCAACCCATCTCAATGAAAGTGCTTACACAGTGTGTGCCTTGGGCTACTTGAAGAGGAAACACACCATAGAGACAAAACTGAGAACTCCTTTATTTTGTCAAGTTTCAAAGAGCTACTACAATCCATGTTGGATTTAGAGTTCCAAATTCATCTATCTATATAGGAGAGAAAGAGAGAAATCAAATATAAAAACTGATACTGTAGACGAACGCTTCAACCTAGAAGAACTAAATTTGGTGAGCCAAGTGGGATTTGTGTACTGATCATTACCACCAAGTATCATCAAGATTGGGTGAAAAAATATGTGAAGATATTTTTGAAACTCGTTATTTCTTAGAAGCTTGGCAACCCATCTCAATGAAAGTGCTTACACAGTCTGTGCCTTGGGCTACTTGAAGAGGAAACACACCATAGAGACAAAACTGAGAACTCCTTTATTTTGTCAAGTTTCAAAGAGCTACTACAATCCATGTTGGATTTAGAGTTCCAAATTCATCTATCTATATACGAGAGAACAGAGGGAAACCTAAATATAAAAACTGCTACTGTAGACGAACGCTTCAACTTAGAAGAACAAAATTTGGTGAGCCAAGTGGGATTTGTGTACTGATCATTACCACCAAGTATATTCAAGATTGGGTGAAAAAATATTTGCTGGTATTTCGGAAAATCGTTATTTCTTAGAAGCTTGGCAACCCCTCTCAATGAAAGTGGTTTTCCACAGTCTGTGCCTAGGGCTACTTGAAGAGGAAACAAACCATAGAGACAAAACTCAGAATTCATTTATTTTGTCAAGTTTCAAAGAGCTACTACAAACCATGTTGTATTTAGAGTTCCAAATTCATCTATCTATATATGAGAGAACAGAGTGACACCTAAATATAAAAACTGCTACTGTAGACGAACGCTTCAACCTAGAAGAACAAAATGTGGTGAGCAAAGTGGGATTTGTGTACTGATCATTACCCCCAAGTAGCATCAAGATTGGGTGAAAAAATATTTGCTGGTGTTTCGGAAACTTGTAATTTCTTAGAAGCTTGGCATCCCCTCTCAATGAAAGTGCTTTACCACAGTCTGTGCCTAGGGCTACTTGAAGAGGAAACAAACCATAGAGACAAAACTAAGAACTAGTTTATTTTGTCAAGTTTCAAAGAGCTACTACAAACCATGTTGGATTTAGAGTTCCAAATTCATCTATCTATACATGAGAGAACAGAGTGAAACCTAAATAAAAAACTGCTCCTGTAGACGAACGCTTCAACGTAGAAGAACAAAATTGGGTGAGCCAAGTGGGCTTTGTGTACTTATCATTACCACCAAGTATCATCAAGATTGGGTGAAAAAATATTTGCTGGTATTTTGGAAACTCGTTATTGCATAGAAGCTTGGCAACCCATCTCAATGAAAGTGCTTCCAAATCTGTGCCTAGGGCTATTTGAAGAGGAAACAAACCATAGAGACAAAACTGAGAACTCCTTTATTTTGTCAAGTTTCAAAGAGCTACTACAAACCATGTTGGATTTAGAGTTCCAAATTCATCTATCTATACAGGAGAGAACAGAGGGAAACCTAAATTTAAAAACTGCTACTGTAGACGAACGCTTCAACCTAGAAGAACAAAATTTGGTGAGCCAAGTGGTATTTGTGTACTGATCATTAGCAACAAGTATCATCAAGATTGGGTGAAAAAATATTTGCTTCTATTTCGGAAACTCTTTATTTCTTAGAAGCTTGGCAACCCATCTCAATGAAAGTGCTTTCCACAGTCTGTGCCTAGGGCTACTTGAAGAGGAAACAAACCATGGAGACAAAACTGAGAACTCCTTCATTTTGTCAAGTTTCAAAGAGCTACTACAAACCATGTTGGATTTAGAGTTCCAAATTCATCTATCTATATAGGAGAGAACAGAGGGAAACCTAAATATGAAAACTGCTACTGTAGACGAAAGCTTCAAACTAGAAGAACAAAATTTGGTGAGCCAAGTGGGATTTGTGTACTGATCATTACCACCAAGTATCATCAAGATTGGGTGAAAAAATATTTGCTGGTATTTCGGAAACTCGTTATTTCTTAGAAGCTTGGCAACCCCTCTCAATGAAAGTGCTTTTCCACAGTGTGTGCCTAGGGCTAATTGAAGAGGAAACAATCCACAGAGACAAAACTGAGAACTCCTTAATTTTGTCAAGTTTCAAAGAGCTACTACAAACCATGTGGGATTTAGAGTTCCAAATTCATCTATCTATACAGGAGAGAACAGAGGGAAACCTGAATATAAAAACTGCTACTGTAGACGAACGCTTCATCCTAGAAGAACAAAATTTGGTGAGCCAAGTGGGAATTTTGTACTGATCATTACCACCAAGTATCATCAAGATTGGGTGAAAAAATATGTGAAGATATTTTTGAAACTCGTTTTTTCTTAGAAGCTTGGCAACCCATCTCAATGAAAGTGCTTACACAGTGTGTGCCTTGGGCTACTTGAAGAGGAAACACACCATAGAGACAAAACTGAGAACTCCTTTATTTTGTCAAGTTTCAAAGAGCTACTACAATCCATGTTGGATTTAGAGTTCCAAATTCATCTATCTATATAGGAGAGAAAGAGAGAAATCAAATATAAAAACTGATACTGTAGACGAACGCTTCAACCTAGAAGAACTAAATTTGGTGAGCCAAGTGGGATTTGTGTACTGATCATTACCACCAAGTATCATCAAGATTGGGTGAAAAAATATGTGAAGATATTTTTGAAACTCGTTATTTCTTAGAAGCTTGGCAACCCATCTCAATGAAAGTGCTTACACAGTCTGTGCCTTGGGCTACTTGAAGAGGAAACACACCATAGAGACAAAACTGAGAACTCCTTTATTTTGTCAAGTTTCAAAGAGCTACTACAATCCATGTTGGATTTAGAGTTCCAAATTCATCTATCTATATACGAGAGAACAGAGGGAAACCTAAATATAAAAACTGCTACTGTAGACGAACGCTTCAACCTAGAAGAACTAAATTTGGTGAGCCAAGTGGGATTTGTGTACTGATCATTAGCAACAAGTATCAACAAGAATCGGTGAAAAAATATTTGCTGGAATTTCGGAAAATCTTTATTTCTTAGAAGCTTGGCAACCCCTCTCAATGAAAGTGCTTTTCCACAGTGTGTGTCTAGGGCTAATTGAAGAGGAAACAATCCATAGAGACAAAACTCAGAACTCCTTTATTTTGTCAAGTTTCGAAGAGCTACTACAAACCATGTTGGATTTAGAATTCCAAATTCACCTACCTATATATGAGATTACAGAGTGAAACCTAAATATAAAAACTGCTACTGTAGACGAACGCTTCAACCTAGAAGAACAAAATTTGGTGAGCCAAGTGGGATCTGTGTACTGATCATTACCACCAAGTGTCATCAAGATTGGGTGAAAAAATATTTGCTGGTATTTCGGAAACTCGTTATTTCTTAGAAGCTTGGCAACCCCTCACAATGAAAGTGCTTTTCCACAGTGTGTGCCTAGGGCTACTTGAAGAGGAAACAAACCATAAAGTCAAAAGTGAGAACTCCTTTATTTTGTCAAGTTTCAAAGAGCTACTACAATCCATGTTGGATTTAGAGTTCTAAATTCATCTATCTATGTAGGAGAGAACAGAGAGAAACCTAAATATGAAAACCGCTACTGTAGACGAACGCTTCAACCTAGAAGAACAAAATTTGGTGAGCCAAGTGGGATTTGTGTACTCATCATTAGCAACCAGTATCATCAAGATTGGGTGAAAAAATATTTGCTGGTATTTCGGAAACTCTTTATTTCTTAGAAGCTTGGCAACCCCTCTCAATGAAAGTTCTTTTCCACAGTGTGTGCCTAGGGCCAATTGAAGAGGAAACAATCCATAGAGACAAAACTGAGAACTCCTTTATTTTGTCAAGTTTCAAAGAGCTACTACAATCCATGTTGGATTTAGAGTTCGAAATTCATCTATCTATATAGGAGAGAAAGAGAGAAACCAAATATAAAAACTGATACTGTAGACGAACGATTCAACCTAGAAGAACAAAATTTGGTGAGCCAAGTGGGATTTGTGTACTGATCATTACCACCAAGTATCATCAAGATTGGGTGAAAAAATATTTGCTGGTATTTCGGAAACTCGTTATTTCTTAGAAGCTTGGCAACCCCTCTCAATGAAAATGGTTTTCCACAGTCTGTGCCTAGGACTACTTGAAGAGGAAACAAACCATAGAGACAAAACTCAGAATTCCTTTATTTTGTCAAGTTTCAAAGAGCTACTACGAACCATGTTGTATTTAGTTTTCCAAATTAATCTATCTATATATGAGAGAACAGAGTGACACCTAAATATAAAAACTGCTACTGTAGACGAACGCTTCAACCTAGAAGAACAAAATTTGGTGAGCCAAGTGGGATTTGTGTACTGATCATTACCCCCAAGTATCATCAAGATTGCGTGAAAAAATATTTGCTGGTATTTCGGAAACTCTTTATTTCTTAGAAGCTTGGCAACCACTCTCAATGAAAGTGCTTTTCCACAGTCGGTGCCTAGGGCTACTTGAAGAAAAAAAAAACATAGAGACAAAACTGAGAACTCCTTTATTTTGTCAAGTTTCGAAGAGCTACTACAAACCATGTTGGATTTAGAGTTCCAAATTCATCTATCTATATACGAGAGAACAGAGGGAAACCTAAATATAAAAACTGCTACTGTAGACGAACGCTTCAACCTAGAAGAACTAAATTTGGTGAGCCAAGTGGGATTTGTGTACTGATCATTAGCAACAAGTATCATCAAGATTGGGTGAAAAAATATTTGCTGGAATTTCGGAAACTCTTTATTTCTTAGAAGCTTGGCAACCCCTCTCAATGAAAGTGCTTTTCCACAGTGTGCGCCTAGGGCTAATTGAAGAGGAAACAATCCATAGAGACAAAACTCAGAACTCCTTTATTTTGTCAAGTTTCGAAGAGCTACTACAAACCATGTTGGATTTAGAGTTCCAAATTCACCTACCTATATATGAGATAACAGAGTGAAACCTAAATATAAAAACTGCTACTGTAGACGAACGCTTCAACCTAGAAGAACAAAATTTGGTGAGCCAAGTGGGATCTGTGTACTGATCATTACCACCAAGTGTCATCAAGATTGGGTGAAAAAATATTTGCTGGTATTTCGGAAACTCGTTATTTCTTAGAAGCTTGGCAACCCCTCACAATGAAAGTGCTTTTCCACAGTGTGTGCCTAGGGCTACTTGAAGAGGAAACAAACCATAAAGTCAAAAGTGAGAACTCCTTTATTTTGTCAAGTTTCAAAGAGCTACTACAATCCATGTTGGATTTAGAGTTCTAAATTCATCTATCTATGTAGGAGAGAACAGAGAGAAACCTAAATATGAAAACCGCTACTGTAGAGGAACGCTTCAACCTAGAAGAACAAAATTTGGTGAGCCAAGTGGGATTTGTGTACTGATCATTAGCAACAAGTATCATCAAGATTGGGTGAAAAAATATTTGCTGGTATTTCGGAAACTCTTTATTTCTTAGAAGCTTGGCAACCCCTCTCAATGAAAGTTCTTTTCCACAGTGTGTGCCTAGGGCTAATTGAAGAGGAAACAATCCATAGAGACAAAAATTAGAACTCCTTTATTTTGTCAAGTTTCAAAGAGCTACTACAAACCATGTGGGATTTAGAGTTCCAAATTCATCTATCTATACAGGAGAGAACAGAGGGAAACCCAAATATAAAAACTGCTACTGTAGCGAACGCTTCAACCTAGAAGAACAAAATTTGGTGAGCCAAGTGGGAATTTTGTACTGATCATTACCACCAAGTATCATCAAGATTGGGTGAAAAAATATGTGAAGATATTTTTGAAACTCGTTATTTCTTAGAAGCTTGGCAACCCATCTCAATGAAAGTGCTTACACAGTCTGTGCCTTGGGCTACTTGAAGAGGAAACAAACCATAGAGACAAAACTGGGAACTCCTTTATTTTGTCAACTTTCAAAGAGCTACTACAATCCATGTTGGATTTAGAGTTCCAAATTCATCTATCTATATAGGAGAGAAAGAGAGAAACCTAAATATAAAAACTGCTACTGTAGACGAACGCTTCAACCTAGAAGAACAAAATTTGGTGAGCCAAGTGGGATTTGTGTACTGATCATTACCACCAAGTATCATCAAGATTGGGTGAAAAAATATTTACTGGTATTTCGGAAACTCGTTATTTCTTAGAAGCTTGGCAACCCCTCTCAATGAAAGTGGTTTTCCACAGTGTGTGCCTAGGGCTACTTGAAGAGGAAACAAACCATAGAGACAAAACTCAGAATTCCTTTATTTTGTCAAGTTTCAAAGAGCTACTAAAAACCATGTTGTATTTAATGTTCCAAATTCATCTATCTATATATGAGAGAACAGAGTGACACCTAAATATAAAAACTGCTACTGTAGACGAACGCTTCAACCTAGAAGAACAAAATTTGGTGAGCCAAGTGGGATTTGTGTACTGATCATTACCACCAAGTATCATCAAGACTGGGTGAAAAAATATTTGCTGGTATTTCGGAAACTCGTTATTTCTTAGAAGCTTGGCAACCCCTCTCAATGAAAGTTCTTTTCCACAGTGTGTGCTTAGGGCTAATTGAAGAGGAAACAATCCATAGAGACAAAACTGAGAACTCCTTTATTTTGTCAAGTTTCAAAGAGCTACTACAAACCATGTGGGATTTAGAGTTCCAAATTCATCTATCTATACAGAAGAGAACAGAGGGAAACCTAAATATAAAAACTGCTACTGTAGAAGAACGCTTCATCCTAGAAGAACAAAATTTGGTGAGCCAAGTGGGAATTTTGTACTGATCATTAACACCAAGTATCATCAATTTTGGGTGAAAAAATATGTGAAGATATTTTTGAAACTCGTTATTGCTTAGAAGCTTGGCAACCCATCTCAATGAAAGTGCTTACACAGTCTGTGCCTTGGGCTACTTGAAGAGGAAACAAACCATAGAGACAAAACTTAGAACTCCTTTATTTTGTCAAGTTTCAAAAAGCTACTACAATCCATGTTGGATTTAGAGTTCCAAATTCATCTATCTATATAAGAGAGAAAGAGAGAAACCTAAATATAAAACACTGCTACTGTAGACGAACGCTTCAACCTAGTAGAACCAAATTTGGTGAGCCAAGTGGGATTTGTGTACTGATCATTACCACCAAGTATCATCAAGATTGGGTGAAAAAATATTTGCTGGTATTTCGGAAAATCGTTATTTCTTAGAAGCTTGGCAACCCCTCTCAATGAAAGTGGTTTTCCACAGTCTGCGCCTAGGGCTACTTGAAGAGGAGACAAACCATAGAGACAAAACTCAGAACTCCTTTATTTTGTCAAGTTTCAAAGAGCTACTACAAACCATGTTGGATTTAGAGTTCCAAATTCATCTATGTATATAGGAGAGAACAGAGGGAAACCTAAATATAAAAACTGCTACTGTAGACGAACGCTTCAACCTAGAAGAACTAAATTTGGTGAGCCAAGTGGGATTTGTGTACTGATCATTAGCAACAAGTATCATCAAGATTGTGTGAAAAAATATTTGCTGGAATTTCGGAAACTCTTTATTTCTTAGAAGCTTGGCAACCCCTCTCAATGAAAGTGCTTTTCCACAGTGTGTGCCTAGGGCTAATTGAAGAGGAAACAATCCATAGAGACAAAACTCAGAACTCCTTTATTTTGTCAAGTTTCAAAGAGCTACTACAAACCATGTTGGATTTAGAGTTCCAAATTCACCTACCTATATATGAGATAACAGAGTGAAACCTAAATATAAAAACTGCTACTGTAGACGAACGCTTCAACCTAGAAGAACAAAATTTGGTGAGCCAAGTGGGATTTGTGTACTGATCATTACCCCCAAGTATCATCAAGATTGGGTGAAAAAATATTTGCTGGTATTTCGGAAACTCTTTATTTCTTAGAAGCTTGGCAACCACTCTCAATGAAAGTGCTTTTCCACAGTCGGTGCCTAGGGCTACTTGAAGAAAAAAAAAACATAGAGACAAAACTGAGAACTCCTTTATTTTGTCAAGTTTCAAAGAGCTACTACAAACCATGTTGGATTTAGAGTTCCAAATTCATCTATCTATACGGGAGAGAACAGAGGGAAACCTAAATATAAAAACTACTACTGTAGACGAACGCTTCAAGCTAGAAGAACAAAATTTGGTGAGCCAAGTGGGATTTGTGTACTGATCATTACCACCAGTATCATCAAGATTGGGTGAAAAAATATTTTCTGGTATTTCGGAAACTCTTTATTTCTTAGAAGCTTGGCAACCCCTCTCAATGAAAGTGCTTTTCCACAGTGTGTGCCTAGGGCTAATTGAAGAGGAAACAAACCATAGAGACAAAACTCAGAACTCCTTTATTTTGTCAAGTTTCAAAGAGCTAATACAAACCATGTTGGATTTAGAGTTCCAAATTCATCTATCTATATACGAGAGAACAGAGGGAAACCTAAATATAAAAACTGCTACTGTAGACGAACGCTTCAACCTAGAAGAACTAAATTTGGTGAGCCAAGTGGGATTTGTGTACTGATCATTAGCAACAAGTATCATCAAGATTGGGTGAAAAAATATTTGCTGGAATTTCGGAAACTCTTTATTTCTTAGAAGCTTGGCAACCCCTCTCAATGAAAGTGCTTTTCCACAGTGTGCGCCTAGGGCTAATTGAAGAGGAAACAATCCATAGAGACAAAACTCAGAACTCCTTTATTTTGTCAAGTTTCGAAGAGCTACTACAAACCATGTTGGATTTAGAGTTCCAAATTCACCTACCTATATATGAGATAACAGAGTGAAACCTAAATATAAAAACTGCTACTGTAGACGAACGCTTCAACCTAGAAGAACAAAATTTGGTGAGCCAAGTGGGATCTGTGTACTGATCATTACCACCAAGTGTCATCAAGATTGGGTGAAAAAATATTTGCTGGTATTTCGGAAACTCGTTATTTCTTAGAAGCTTGGCAACCCCTCACAATGAAAGTGCTTTTCCACAGTGTGTGCCTAGGGCTACTTGAAGAGGAAACAAACCATAAAGTCAAAAGTGAGAACTCCTTTATTTTGTCAAGTTTCAAAGAGCTACTACAATCCATGTTGGATTTAGAGTTCTAAATTCATCTATCTATGTAGGAGAGAACAGAGAGAAACCTAAATATGAAAACCGCTACTGTAGACGAACGCTTCAACCTAGAAGAACAAAATTTGGTGAGCCAAGTGGGAATTTTCTACTGATCATTACCACCAAGTATCATCAAGATTGGGTGAAAAAATATGTGAAGATATTTTTGAAACTCGTTATTTCTTAGAAGCTTGGCAACCCATCTCAATGAAAGTGCTTACACAGTCTGTGCCTTGGGCTACTTGAAGAGGAAACAAACCATAGAGACAAAACTGGGAACTCCTTTATTTTGTCAAGTTTCAAAGAGCTACTACAATCCATGTTGGATTTAGAGTTCCAAATTCATCTATCTATATAGGAGAGAAAGAGAGAAACCTAAATATAAAAACTGCTACTGTAGACGAACGCTTCAACCTAGAAGAACAAAATTTGGTGAGCCAAGTGGGATTTGTGTACTGATCATTACCACCAAGTATCATCAAGATTGGGTGAAAAAATATTTACTGGTATTTCGGAAACTCGTTATTTCTTAGAAGCTTGGCAACCCCTCTCAATGAAAGTGGTTTTCCACAGTGTGTGCCTAGGGCTACTTGAAGAGGAAACAAACCATAGAGACAAAACTCAGAATTCCTTTATTTTGTCAAGTTTCAAAGAGCTACTAAAAACCATGTTGTATTTAATGTTCCAAATTCATCTATCTATATATGAGAGAACAGAGTGACACCTAAATATAAAAACTGCTACTGTAGACGAACGCTTCAACCTAGAAGAACAAAATTTGGTGAGCCAAGTGGGATTTGTGTACTGATCATTACCACCAAGTATCATCAAGACTGGGTGAAAAAATATTTGCTGGTATTTCGGAAACTCGTTATTTCTTAGAAGCTTGGCAACCCCTCTCAATGAAAGTTCTTTTCCACAGTGTGTGCTTAGGGCTAATTGAAGAGGAAACAATCCATAGAGACAAAACTGAGAACTCCTTTATTTTGTCAAGTTTCAAAGAGCTACTACAAACCATGTGGGATTTAGAGTTCCAAATTCATCTATCTATACAGAAGAGAACAGAGGGAAACCTAAATATAAAAACTGCTACTGTAGACGAACGCTTCATCCTAGAAGAACAAAATTTGGTGAGCCAAGTGGGAATTTTGTACTGATCATTAACACCAAGTATCATCAATTTTGGGTGAAAAAATATGTGAAGATATTTTTGAAACTCGTTATTGCTTAGAAGCTTGGCAACCCATCTCAATGAAAGTGCTTACACAGTCTGTGCCTTGGGCTACTTGAAGAGGAAACAAACCATAGAGACAAAACTTAGAACTCCTTTATTTTGTCAAGTTTCAAAAAGCTACTACAATCCATGTTGGATTTAGAGTTCCAAATTCATCTATCTATATAAGAGAGAAAGAGAGAAACCTAAATATAAAACACTGCTACTGTAGACGAACGCTTCAACCTAGTAGAACCAAATTTGGTGAGCCAAGTGGGATTTGTGTACTGATCATTACCACCAAGTATCATCAAGATTGGGTGAAAAAATATTTGCTGGTATTTCGGAAAATCGTTATTTCTTAGAAGCTTGGCAACCCCTCTCAATGAAAGTGGTTTTCCACAGTCTGCGCCTAGGGCTACTTGAAGAGGAGACAAACCATAGAGACAAAACTCAGAACTCCTTTATTTTGTCAAGTTTCAAAGAGCTACTACAAACCATGTTGGATTTAGAGTTCCAAATTCATCTATGTATATAGGAGAGAACAGAGGGAAACCTAAATATAAAAACTGCTACTGTAGACGAACGCTTCAACCTAGAAGAACTAAATTTGGTGAGCCAAGTGGGATTTGTGTACTGATCATTAGCAACAAGTATCATCAAGATTGTGTGAAAAAATATTTGCTGGAATTTCGGAAACTCTTTATTTCTTAGAAGCTTGGCAACCCCTCTCAATGAAAGTGCTTTTCCACAGTGTGTGCCTAGGGCTACTTGAAGAGGAAACAAACCATAAAGTCAAAAGTGAGAACTCCTTTATTTTGTCAAGTTTCAAAGAGCTACTACAATCCATGTTGGATTTAGAGTTCTAAATTCATCTATCTATGTAGGAGAGAACAGAGAGAAACCTAAATATGAAAACTGCTACTGTAGACGAACGCTTCAACCTAGAAGAACAAAATTTGGTGAGCCAAGTGGGATCTGTGTACTGATCATTACCACCAAGTGTCATCAAGATTGGGTGAAAAAATATTTGCTGGTATTTCGGAATCTTGTAATTTCTTACAAGCTTGGATACCCCTCTCAATGAAAGTGCTTTTCCACAGTCGGTGCCTAGGGCTACTTGAAGAGGAAACAAACCATAGAGACAAAACTGAGAAATCCTTGATTTTGTCAAGTTTCAAAGAGCTAATAAAAACCATGTTGAATTTAGAGTTCCAAATTCATCTATCTATATAGGAGAGAACAGAGGGAAACCTAAATATGAAAACTGCTACTGTAGACGAAAGCTTCAAACTAGAAGAACAAAATTTGGTGAGCCAAGTGGGATTTGTGTACTGATCATTACCACCAAGTGTCATCAAGATTGGGTGAAAAAATATTTGCTGGTATTTCGGAAACTCGTTATTTCTTAGAAGCTTGGCAACCCCTCAAATTGAAAGTGCTTTTCCACAGTCTGTGCCTAGGGCTACTTGAAGAGGAAAGAAACCATAGAGACAAAACTGAGAACTCCTTTATTTTGTCAAGTTTCAAAGAGGTACTACAAACCATGTTGGATTTAGAGTTCCAAATTCATCTATCTATATAGGAGAGAACAGAGGGAAACCTAAATATAAAAACTGCTACTGTATATGAACGCTTCAACCTAGAAGAACAAAATTTGGTGAGCCAAGTGGGAATTGTGTACTGATCATTAGCAACAAGTATCATCAAGATTGTGAAAAAATATTTGCTGGTATTTCGGAAAATCTTTATTTCTTAGAAGCTTGGCAACCCCTCTCAATGAAAGTTCTTTTCAACAGTATGTGCCTAGGGCTAATTGAAGAGGAAACAATCCATAGAGACAAAACTGAGAACTCCTTTATTTTGTCAAGTTTCAAAGACCTACTACAAACCATTTGGGATTTAGAGTTCCAAATTCATCTATCTATACAGGAGAGAACAGAGGGAAACCTAAATATAAAAACTGCTACTGAAGACGAACGCTTCATCCTAGAAGAACAAAATTTGGGGAGCCAAGTGGGAATTTTGTACTGATCATTACCACCAAGTATCATCAAGATTGGGTGAAAAAATATGTGAAGATATTTTTGAAATTCGTTATTTCTTAGAAGCTTGGCAACCATCTGAATGAAAGTGCTTACACAGACTGTGCCTTGGGCTACATGAAGAGGAAACAAACCATAGAGACAAAACTGAGAACTCCTTTATTTTGTCAAGTTTCAAAGAGCTACTACAATCCATGTTGGATTTAGAGTTCCAAATTCATCTATCTATATAGGAGAGAAAGAGAGAAACCTAAATATAAAAACTGCTACTGTAGACGAATGCTTCAACCTAGAAGAACAAAATTTGGTGAGCCAAGTGGGATTTGTGTACTGATCCTTACCACCAAGGATCATCAAGATTGGGTGAAAAAATATTTACTGGTATTTCGGAAACTCGTTATTTCTTAGAAGCTTGGCAACCCCTCTCAATGAAAGTGGTTTTCCACAGTGTGTGCCTAGGGCTACTTGAAGAGGAAACAAACCATAGAGAAAAAACTCAGAATTCCTTTATTTTGTCAAGTTTCAAAGAGCTACTAAAAACCATGTTGTATTTAGAGTTCCAAATTCATCTATCTATATATGAGAGAACAGAGTGAAACCTAAATATAAAAACTGCTACTGTAGACGAACACTTCAACCTAGAAGAACAAAATTTGGTGAGCCAAGTGGGATCTGTGTACTGATCATTACCACCAAGTGTCATCAAGATTGGGTGAAAAAATATCTGCTGGTATATCGGAAACTCGTTATTTCTTAGAAGCTTGGCAACCCCTCACAATGAAAGTGCTTTTCCACAGTGTGTGCCTAGGGCTACTTGAAGAGGAAACAAACCATAAAGTCAAAAGTGAGAACTCCTTTATTTTGTCAAGTTTCAAAGAGCTACTACAATCCATGTTGGATTTAGAGTTCTAAATTCATCTATCTATGTAGGAGAGAACAGAGAGAAACCTAAATATGAAAACTGCTACTGTAGACGAACGCTTCAACCTAGAAGAACAAAATTTGGTGAGCCAAGTGGGATCTGTGTACTGATCATTACCACCAAGTGTCATCAAGATTGGGTGAAAAAATATTTGCTGGTATTTCGGAATCTTGTAATTTCTTACAAGCTTGGATACCCCTCTCAATGAAAGTGCTTTTCCACAGTCGGTGCCTAGGGCTACTTGAAGAGGAAACAAACCATAGAGACAAAACTGAGAAATCCTTGATTTTGTCAAGTTTCAAAGAGCTAATAAAAACCATGTTGGATTTAGAGTTCCAAATTCATCTATCTATATAGGAGAGAACAGAGGGAAACCTAAATATGAAAACTGCTACTGTAGACGAAAGCTTCAAACTAGAAGAACAAAATTTGGTGAGCCAAGTGGGATTTGTGTATTGATCATTACCACCAAGTGTCATCAAGATTGGGTGAAAAAATATTTGCTGGTATTTCGGAAACTCGTTATTTCTTAGAAGCTTGGCAACCCCTCTAATTGAAAGTGCTTTTCCACAGTCTGTGCCTAGGGCTACTTGAAGAGGAAAGAAACCATAGAGACAAAACTGAGAACTCCTTTATTTTGTCAAGTTTCAAAGAGGTACTACAAACCATGTTGGATTTAGAGTTCCAAATTCATCTATCTATATAGGAGAGAACAGAGGGAAACCTAAATATAAAAACTGCTACTGTATATGAACGCTTCAACCTAGAAGAACAAAATTTGGTGAGCCAAGTGGGATTTGTGTACTGATCATTAGCAACAAGTATCATCAAGATTGTGAAAAAATATTTGCTGGTATTTCGGAAAATCTTTATTTCTTAGAAGCTTGGCAACCACTCTCAATGAAAGTTCTTTTCAACAGTATGTGCCTAGGGCTAATTGAAGAGGAAACAATCCATAGAGACAAAACTGAGAACTCCTTTATTTTGTCAAGTTTCAAAGACCTACTACAAACCATTTGGGATTTAGAGTTCCAAATTCATCTATCTATACAGGAGAGAACAGAGGGAAACCTAAATATAAAAACTGCTACTGTAGACGAACGCTTCATCCTAGAAGAACAAAATTTGGTGAGCCATGTGGGAATTTTGTACTGATCATTACCACCAAGTATCATCAAGATTGGGTGAAAAAATATGTGAAGATATTTTTGAAATTCGTTATTTCTTAGAAGCTTGGCAACCCATCTCAATGAAAGTGCTTACACAGACTGTGCCTTGGGCTACATGAAGAGGAAACAAACCATAGAGACAAAACTGAGAACTCCTTTATTTTGTCAAGTTTCAAAGAGCTACTACAATCCATGTTGGATTTAGAGTTCCAAATTCATCTATCTATATAGGAGAGAAAGAGAGAAACCTAAATATAAAAACTGCTACTGTAGACGAATGCTTCAACCTAGAAGAACAAAATTTGGTGAGCCAAGTGGGATTTGTGTACTGATCCTTACCACCAAGGATCATCAAGATAGGGTGAAAAAATATTTACTGGTATTTCGGAAACTCGTTATTTCTTAGAAGCTTGGCAACCCCTCTCAATGAAAGTGGTTTTCCACAGTCTGTGCCTAGGGCTACTTGAAGAGGAAACAAACCATAGAGAAAAAACTCAGAATTCCTTTATTTTGTCAAGTTTCAAAGAGCTACTAAAAACCATGTTGTATTTAGAGTTCCAAATTCATCTATCTATATATGAGAGAATAGAGTGAAACCTAAATATAAAAACTGCTACTGTAGACGAACACTTCAACCTAGAAGAACAAAATTTGGTGAGCCAAGTGGGATTTGTGTACTGATCATTACCACCAAGTATCATCAAGACTGGGTGAAAAAATATTTGCTGGTATTTCGGAAACTCGTTATTTCTTAGAAGCTTGGCAACCCCTCTCAATGAAAGTTCTTTTCCACAGTGTGTGCTTAGGGCTAATTGAAGAGGAAACAATCCATAGAGACAAAACTGAGAACTCCTTTATTTTGTCAAGTTTCAAAGAGCTACTACAAACCATGTGGGATTTAGAGTTCCAAATTCATCTATCTATACAGGAGAGAACAGAGGGAAACCTAAATATAAAAACTGCTACTGTAGACGAACGCTTCATCCTAGAAGAACAAAATTTGGTGAGCCAAGTGGGAATTTTGTATTGATCATTAACACCAAGTATCATCAATTTTGGATGAAAAAATATGTGAAGATATTTTTGAAACTCGTTATTGCTTAGAAGCTTGGCAACCATCTCAATGAAAGTGCTTACACAGTCTGTGCCTTGGGCTACTTGAAGAGGAAACAAACCATAGAGACAAAAACTTAGAACTCCTTTATTTTGTCAAGTTTCAAAAAGCTACTACAATCCATGTTGGATTTAGAGTTCCAAATTCATCTATCTATATAAGAGAGAAAGAGAGAAACCTAAATATAAAACACTGCTACTGTAGACGAACGCTTCAACCTAGAAGAACAAAATTTGGTGAGCCAAGTGGGATTTGTGTACTGATCATTACCACCAAGTATCATCAAGATTGGGTGAAAAAATATTTGCTGGTATTTCGGAAAATCGTTATTTCTTAGAAGCTTGGCAACCCCTCTCAATGAAAGTGGTTTTCCACAGTCTGCGCCTAGGGCTACTTGAAGAGGAAACAAACCATAGAGACAAAACTCAGAACTCCTTTATTTTGTCAAGTTTCAAAGAGCTACTACAAACCATGTTGGATTTAGAGTTCCAAATTCATCTATGTATATAGGAGAGAACAGAGGGAAACCTAAATATAAAAACTGCTACTGTAGACGAACGCTTCAACCTAAAAGAACTAAATTTGGTGAGCCAAGTGGGATTTGTGTACTGATCATTAGCAACAAGTATCATCAAGATTGGGTGAAAAAATATTTGCTGGAATTTCCTAAACTCTTTATTTCTTAGAAGCTTGGCAACCCCTCTCAATGAAAGTGCTTTTCCACTGTGTGTGCCTAGGGCTAATTGAAGAGGAAACAATCCATAGAGACAAAACTCAGAACTCCTTTATTTTGTCAAGTTTCAAAGAGCTACTACAATCCATGTTGGATTTAGAGTTCCAAATTCACCTACCTATATATGAGATAACAGAGTGAAACCTAAATATAAAAACTGCTACTGTAGACGAACACTTCAACCTAGAAGAACAAAATTTGGTGAGCCAAGTGGGATCTGTGTACTGATCATTACCACCAAGTGTCATCAAGATAGGGTGAAAAAATATTTGCTGGTATTTCAGAAACTCGTTATTTCTTAGAAGCTTGGCAACCCCTCACAATGAAAGTGCTTTTCCACAGTGTGTGCCTAGGGCTACTTGAAGAGGAAACAAACCATAAAGTCAAAAGTGAGAACTCCTTTATTTTGTCAAGTTTCAAAGAGCTACTACAATCCATGTTGGATTTAGAGTTCTAAATTCATCTATCTATGTAGGAGAGAACAGAGAGAAACGTAAATACGAAAACTGCTACTGTAGACGAACGCTTCAACCTAGAAGAACAAAATTTGGTGAGCCAAGTGGGATCTGTGTACTGATCATTACCACCAAGTGTCATCAAGATTGGGTGAAAAAATATTTGCTGGTATTTCGGAATCTTGTAATTTCTTACAAGCTTGGAAAACCCTCTCAATGAAAGTGCTTTTCCACAGTCGGTGCCTAGGGCTACTTGAAGAGGAAACAAACCATAGAGACAAAACTGAGAAATCCTTGATTTTGTCAAGTTTCAAAGAGCTAATAAAAACCATGTTGGATTTAGAGTTCCAAATTCATCTATCTATATAGGAGAGAACAGAGGGAAACCTAAATATGAAAACTGCTACTGTAGACGAAAGCTTCAAACTAGAAGAACAAAATTTGGTGAGCCAAGTGGGATTTGTGTACTGATCATTACCACCAAGTGTCATCAAGATTGGGTGAAAAAATATTTGCTGGTATTTCGGAAACTCGTTATTTCTTAGAAGCTTGGCAAACCTTCTCAATGAAAGTGCTTTTCCACAGTCTGTGCCTAGGGCTACTTGAAGAGGAAAGAAACCATAGAGACAAAACTGAGAACTCCTTTATTTTGTCAAGTTTCAAAGAGGTACTACAAACCATGTTGGATTTAGAGTTCCAAATTCATCTATCTATATAGGAGAGAACAGAGGGAAACCTAAATATAAAAACTGCTACTGTATATGAACGCTTCAACCTAGAAGAACAAAATTTGGTGAGCCAAGTGGGATTTGTGTACTGATCATTAGCAACAAGTATCATCAAGATTGTGAGAAAATATTTGCTGGTATTTCGGAAACTCTTTATTTCTTAGAAGCTTGGCAACCCCTCTCAATGAAAGTTCTTTTCAACAGTATGTGCCTAGGGCTAATTGAAGAGGAAACAATCCATAGAGACAAAACTGAGAACTCCTTTATTTTGTCAAGTTTCAAAGACCTACTACAAACCATTTGGGATTTAGAGTTCCAAATTCATCTATCTATACAGGAGAGAACAGAGGGAAACCTAAATATAAAAACTGCTACTGTAGACGAACGCTTCATCCTAGAAGAACAAAATTTGGTGAGCCAAGTGGGAATTTTGTACTGATCATTACCACCAAGTATCATCAAGATTGGGTGAAAAAATATGTGAAGATATTTTTGAAATTCGTTATTTCTTAGAAGCTTGGCAACCCATCTCAATGAAAGTGCTTACACAGACTGTGCCTTGGGCTACATGAAGAGGAAACAAACCATAGAGACAAAACTGAGAACTCCTTTATTTTGTCAAGTTTCAAAGAGCTACTACAATCCATGTTGGATTTAGAGTTCCAAATTCATCTATCTATATAGGAGAGAAAGAGAGAAACCTAAATATAAAAACTGCTACTGTAGACGAATGCTTCAACCTAGAAGAACAAAATTTGGTGAGCCAAGTGGGATTTGTGTACTGATCCTTACCACCAAGGATCATCAAGATAGGGTGAAAAAATATTTACTGGTATTTCGGAAACTCGTTATTTCTTAGAAGCTTGGCAACCCCTCTCAATGAAAGTGGTTTTCCACAGTGTGTGCCTAGGGCTACTTGAAGAGGAAACAAACCATAGAGAAAAAACTCAGAATTCCTTTATTTTGTCAAGTTTCAAAGAGCTACTAAAAACCATGTTGTATTTAGAGTTCCAAATTCATCTATCTATATATGAGAGAACAGAGTGAAACCTAAATATAAAAACTGCTACTGTAGACGAACACTTCAACCTAGAAGAACAAAATTTGGTGAGCCAAGTGGGATCTGTGTACTGATCATTACCACCAAGTGTCATCAAGATTGGGTGAAAAAATATCTGCTGGTATATCGGAAACTCGTTATTTCTTAGAAGCTTGGCAACCCCTCACAATGAAAGTGCTTTTCCACAGTGTGTGCCTAGGGCTACTTGAAGAGGAAACAAACCATAAAGTCAAAAGTGAGAACTCCTTTATTTTGTCAAGTTTCAAAGAGCTACTACAATCCATGTTGGATTTAGAGTTCTAAATTCATCTATCTATGTAGGAGAGAACAGAGAGAAACCTAAATATGAAAACTGCTACTGTAGACGAACGCTTCAACCTAGAAGAACAAAATTTGGTGAGCCAAGTGGGATCTGTGTACTGATCATTACCACCAAGTGTCATCAAGATTGGGTGAAAAAATATTTGCTGGTATTTCGGAATCTTGTAATTTCTTACAAGCTTGGATACCCCTCTCAATGAAAGTGCTTTTCCACAGTCGGTGCCTAGGGCTACTTGAAGAGGAAACAAACCATAGAGACAAAACTGAGAAATCCTTGATTTTGTCAAGTTTCAAAGAGCTAATAAAAACCATGTTGGATTTAGAGTTCCAAATTCATCTATCTATATAGGAGAGAACAGAGGGAAACCTAAATATGAAAACTGCTACTGTAGACGAAAGCTTCAAACTAGAAGAACAAAATTTGGTGAGCCAAGTGGGATTTGTGTACTGATCATTACCACTAAGTGTCATCAAGATTGGGTGAAAAAATATTTGCTGGTATTTCGGAAACTCGTTATTTCTTAGAAGCTTGGCAACCCCTCTAAATGAAAGTGCTTTTCCACAGTCTGTGCCTAGGGCTACTTGAAGAGGAAAGAAACCATAGAGACAAAACTGAGAACTCCTTTATTTTGTCAAGTTTCAAAGAGGTACTACAAACCATGTTGGATTTAGAGTTCCAAATTCATCTATCTATATAGGAGAGAACAGAGGGAAACCTAAATATAAAAACTGCTACTGTATATGAACGCTTCAACCTAGAAGAACAAAATTTGGTGAGCCAAGTGGGATTTGTGTACTGATCATTAGCAACAAGTATCATCAAGATTGTGAGAAAATATTTGCTGGTATTTCGGAAACTCTTTATTTCTTAGAAGCTTGGCAACCCCTCTCAATGAAAGTTCTTTTCAACAGTATGTGCCTAGGGCTAATTGAAGAGGAAACAATCCATAGAGACAAAACTGAGAACTCCTTTATTTTGTCAAGTTTCAAAGACCTACTACAAACCATTTGGGATTTAGAGTTCCAAATTCATCTATCTATACAGGAGAGAACAGAGGGAAACCTAAATATAAAAACTGCTACTGTAGACGAACGCTTCATCCTAGAAGAACAAAATTTGGTGAGCCAAGTGGGAATTTTGTACTGATCATTACCACCAAGTATCATCAAGATTGGGTGAAAAAATATGTGAAGATATTTTTGAAATTCGTTATTTCTTAGAAGCTTGGCAACCCATCTCAATGAAAGTGCTTACACAGACTGTGCCTTGGGCTACATGAAGAGGAAACAAACCATAGAGACAAAACTGAGAACTCCTTTATTTTGTCAAGTTTCAAAGAGCTACTACAATCCATGTTGGATTTAGAGTTCCAAATTCATCTATCTATATAGGAGAGAAAGAGAGAAACCTAAATATAAAAACTGCTACTGTAGACGAATGCTTCAACCTAGAAGAACAAAATTTGGTGAGCCAAGTGGGATTTGTGTACTGATCCTTACCACCAAGGATCATCAAGATAGGGTGAAAAAATATTTACTGGTATTTCGGAAACTCGTTATTTCTTAGAAGCTTGGCAACCCCTCTCAATGAAAGTGGTTTTCCACAGTGTGTGCCTAGGGCTACTTGAAGAGGAAACAAACCATAGAGAAAAAACTCAGAATTCCTTTATTTTGTCAAGTTTCAAAGAGCTACTAAAAACCATGTTGTATTTAGAGTTCCAAATTCATCTATCTATATATGAGAGAACAGAGTGAAACCTAAATATAAAAACTGCTACTGTAGACGAACACTTCAACCTAGAAGAACAAAATTTGGTGAGCCAAGTGGGATCTGTGTACTGATCATTACCACCAAGTGTCATCAAGATTGGGTGAAAAAATATCTGCTGGTATATCGGAAACTCGTTATTTCTTAGAAGCTTGGCAACCCCTCACAATGAAAGTGCTTTTCCACAGTGTGTGCCTAGGGCTACTTGAAGAGGAAACAAACCATAAAGTCAAAAGTGAGAACTCCTTTATTTTGTCAAGTTTCAAAGAGCTACTACAATCCATGTTGGATTTAGAGTTCTAAATTCATCTATCTATGTAGGAGAGAACAGAGAGAAACCTAAATATGAAAACTGCTACTGTAGACGAACGCTTCAACCTAGAAGAACAAAATTTGGTGAGCCAAGTGGGATCTGTGTACTGATCATTACCACCAAGTGTCATCAAGATTGGGTGAAAAAATATTTGCTGGTATTTCGGAATCTTGTAATTTCTTACAAGCTTGGATACCCCTCTCAATGAAAGTGCTTTTCCACAGTCGGTGCCTAGGGCTACTTGAAGAGGAAACAAACCATAGAGACAAAACTGAGAAATCCTTGATTTTGTCAAGTTTCAAAGAGCTACTACAATCCATGTTGGATTTAGAGTTCCAAATTCATCTATCTATATAGGAGAGAACAGAGGGAAACCTAAATATGAAAACTGCTACTGTAGACGAAAGCTTCAAACTAGAAGAACAAAATTTGGTGAGCCAAGTGGGATTTGTGTACTGATCATTACCACCAAGTGTCATCAAGATTGGGTGAAAAAATATTTGCTGGTATTTCGGAAACTCGTTATTTCTTAGAAGCTTGGCAACCCCTCTAAATGAAAGTGCTTTTCCACAGTCTGTGCCTAGGGCTACTTGAAGAGGAAAGAAACCATAGAGACAAAACTGAGAACTCCTTTATTTTGTCAAGTTTCAAAGAGGTACTACAAACCATGTTGGATTTAGAGTTCCAAATTCATCTATCTATATAGGAGAGAACAGAGGGAAACCTAAATATATAAACTGCTACTGTATATGAACGCTTCAACCTAGAAGAACAAAATTTGGTGAGCCAAGTGGGATTTGTGTACTGATCATTAGCAACAAGTATCATCAAGATTGGGTGAAAAAATATTTGCTGGTATTTCGGAAACTCTTTATTTCTTAGAAGCTTGGCAACCCCTCTCAATGAAAGTTCTTTTCCACAGTATGTGCCTAGGGCTAATTGAAGAGGAAACAATCCATAGAGACAAAACTGAGAACTCCTTTATTTTGTCAAGTTTCAAAGACCTACTACAAACCATGTGGGATTTAGAGTTCCAAAATCATCTATCTATACAGGAGAGAACAGAGGGAAACCTAAATATAAAAACTGCTACTGTAGACGAACGCTTCATCCTAGAAGAACAAAATTTGGTGAGCCAAGTGGGAATTTTGTACTGATCATTACCACCAAGTATCATCAAGATTGGGTGAAAAAATATGTGAAGATATTTTTGAAATTCGTTATTTCTTAGAAGCTTGGCAACCCATCTCAATGAAAGTGCTTACACAGACTGTGCCTTGGGCTACATGAAGAGGAAACAAACCATAGAGACAAAACTGAGAACTCCTTTATTTTGTCAAGTTTCAAAGAGCTACTACAATCCATGTTGGATTTAGAGTTCCAAATTCATCTATCTATATAGGAGAGAAAGAGAGAAACCTAAATATAAAAACTGCTACTGTAGACGAATGCTTCAACCTAGAAGAACAAAATTTGGTGAGCCAAGTGGGATTTGTGTACTGATCCTTACCACCAAGGATCATCAAGATAGGGTGAAAAAATATTTACTGGTATTTCGGAAACTCGTTATTTCTTAGAAGCTTGGCAACCCCTCTCAATGAAAGTGGTTTTCCACAGTGTGTGCCTAGGGCTACTTGAAGAGGAAACAAACCATAGAGAAAAAACTCAGAATTCCTTTATTTTGTCAAGTTTCAAAGAGCTACTAAAAACCATGTTGTATTTAGAGTTCCAAATTCATCTATCTATATATGAGAGAACAGAGTGAAACCTAAATATAAAAACTGCTACTGTAGACGAACACTTCAACCTATAAGAACAAAATTTGGTGAGCCAAGTGGGATCTGTGTACTGATCATTACCACCAAGTGTCATCAAGATTGGGTGAAAAAATATCTGCTGGTATATCGGAAACTCGTTATTTCTTAGAAGCTTGGCAACCCCTCACAATGAAAGTGCTTTTCCACAGTGTGTGCCTAGGGCTACTTGAAGAGGAAACAAACCATAAAGTCAAAAGTGAGAACTCCTTTATTTTGTCAAGTTTCAAAGAGCTACTACAATCCATGTTGGATTTAGAGTTCTAAATTCATCTATCTATGTAGGAGAGAACAGAGAGAAACCTAAATATGAAAACTGCTACTGTAGACGAACGCTTCAACCTAGAAGAACAAAATTTGGTGAGCCAAGTGGGATCTGTGTACTGATCATTACCACCAAGTGTCATCAAGATTGGGTGAAAAAATATTTGCTGGTATTTCGGAATCTTGTAATTTCTTACAAGCTTGGATACCCCTCTCAATGAAAGTGCTTTTCCACAGTCGGTGCATAGGGCTACTTGAAGAGGAAACAAACCATAGAGACAAAACTGAGAAATCCTTGATTTTGTCAAGTTTCAAAGAGCTAATAAAAACCATGTTGGTTTTAGAGTTCCAAATTCATCTATCTATATAGGAGAGAACAGAGGGAAACCTAAATATGAAAACTGCTACTGTAGAAGAAAGCTTCAAACTAGAAGAACAAAATTTGGTGAGCCAAGTGGGATTTGTGTACTGATCATTACCACCAAGTGTCATCAAGATTGGATGAAAAAATATTTGCTGGTATTTCGGAAACTCGTTATTTCTTAGAAGCTTGGCAACCCCTCTAAATGAAAGTGCTTTTCCACAGTGTGTGCCTAGGGCTACTTGAAGAGGAAACAAACCATAGAGACAAAACTGAGAACTCTTTTATTTTGTCAAGATTCAAAGAGCTACTCCAAACCATGTTGGATTTAGAGTTCCAAATTCATCTATCTATATAGGAGAGAACAGAGGGAAACCTAAATATAAAAACTGCTACTGTAGACGAACGTTTCAACATGGAAGAACAAAATTTGGTGAGCCAATTGGGATCTGTGTACTGATCATTACCACCAAGTGTCATCAAGATTGGGTGAAAAAATATTTGCTGGTATTTCGGAAACTCGTTATTTCTTAGAAGCTTGGTAACCCCTCACAATGAAAGTGCTTTTCCACAGTGTGTGCCTAGGGCTACTTGAAGAGGAAACAAACCATAGAGACAAAACTGAGAACTCCTTTATTTTGTCAAGTTTCAAAGAGCTACTCCAAACCATGTTGGATTTAGAGTTCCAAATTCATCTATCTATATAGGAGGGAACAGAGGGAAACCTAAATATAAAAACTGCTACTGTAGACGAACGCTTCAACCTAGAAAAACAAAATTTGGTGAGCCAAGTGGGATTTCTGTAATGATCATTAGCAAAAAGTATCATCAAGATTGTGTGAAAAAATATTTGCTGGTATTTCGAAAACTCGTAATTTCTTAGAAGCCTGGCAACCCCTCTCAATGAAAGTGCTTTTCCACAGTCTGTGACTAGGGCTACTTGAAGAGGAAACAAACCATAGAGACAAAACTGAGAACTCCTTTCTTTTTTCAAGTTTCAAAAAGCTACTACAAACCGTGTTGGATTTAGAGTTCCAAATTCATCTATCTATATATGAGAGAACAGAGTGAAACCTAAATATAAATACTGCTACTGTAGACGAACGCTTCATCCTAGAAGAACAAAATTTGGTGAGCCAAGTGGGATTTGTGTACTGATCATTACCACAAAGTATCATCAAGATTGAGTGAAAAAATATTTGCTGGTATTTTGGAAACTCGTTATTTCTTAGAAGCTTGGCAACCCATCGCAATGAAAGTGCTTCCACAGTCTGTGCCTATTGCTACTTGAAGAGGAAACAAACCATAGAGACAAAACTGAGAACTCCTGTATTTTGTCAAGTTTCAAAGAGCTACTACAATCCATGTTGGATTTAGAGTTCCAAATTCATCTATCTATATAGGAGAGAACAGAGAGAAACCTGAATAAAAACTGCTACTGTAGATGAACGCTTCAAACTAGAAGAACAAAATTTGGTGAGCCAAGTGGGATTTGTGTACTGATCATTAGCTAAAAGTATCATCAAGATAGGGTGAAAAAATATTTTCTGGTATTTCGGAAACTCGTTATTTCTTAGAAGCTTGGCAACCCCTCTCAATGAAAGTGCTTTTCCACAGTCTGTGACTAGGGCTACTTAAAGAGGAAACAAACCATAGAGACAAAACTGAGAACTCCTTTATTTTGTCAAGTTTCAAAGAGTTACTACAAACCATGTTGGATTTAGAGTTCCAAATTCATCTATTTATATAGGAGTTAACAGAGGGAAACCTAAATATAAAAACTGCTACTGTAGGCGAAGCTTCAAACTAAAAGATCAAAATTTTGTGAGCCAAGTGGGATTTGTGTACTGATCATTAGCAACAAGTATCATCAAGATTGGGTGAAAAAATATTTGCTGGTATTTCGGAAACTCTTTATTTCTTAGAAACTTGGCAACCCCTCTCAATGAAAGTGCTTTTCCACAGTGTGTGCCTAGGGCTAATTGAAGAGGAAACAATCCATAGAGACAAAACTGAGAACTCCTTTATTTTGTCAAGTTTCAAAGAGCTACTACAAACCATGTTGGATTTAGAGTTCCAAATTCATCTATCTATACAGGAGAGAACAGAGGGAAACCTAAATATAATAACTGCTACTGTAGACGAACGCATCAACCTAGAAGAACAAAATTTGGTGAGCCAAGTGGGATTGTGTACTGATCATTACCACCAAGTATCATCAAGATTGGGTGAAAAAATATTTGCTGGTATTTCGGAAACTCGTAATTTCTTAGAAGCTTGGCAACCCCTCGCAATGAAAGTGCTTTTCCACAGTCTGTGACTAGGGCAACTTGAAGAGGAAACAAAACATAGAGACAAAACTGAGAACTCCTTTATTTTGTCAAGTTTCAAAAAGCTACTACAAACCATGTTGGACTTAGAGTTCCGAATTCATCTATCTATATATGAGAGAACAGAGTGATACCAAATTAAAAACTGTGACTGTAGACGAACGCTTTAACCTAGAAGAACAAAATTTGGTGAGCCAAGTGGGATTTGTGTACTGATCATTACCACCAAGTATCATCAAGATTGGGTGAAAAAATATTTGCTGGTATTTTGGAAACTCGTTATTTCTTAGAAAATTGGCAACCCATCTCAATGAAAGTGCTTCCAAAGTCTGTGCCTAGGGCTACTTGAAGAGGAAACAAACCATAGAGACAAAACTGAGAACTCCTTTATTTTGTCAAGTTTCAAAGATCTACTATAATCCATGTTGGATTTAGAGTTCCAAATTCATCTATCAATATAGGAGAGAACAGAGTGAAACCTAAATATAAAAACTGCTACTGTAGACGAACGCTTCAAACTAGAAGACCAAAATTTGGTGAGCCAAGTGCGATTTGTGTACTGATCATTACCACCAAGTATCATCAAGAATGGGTGAAAAAATATTTGCTGGTATTTCCGAAAATAGTTTTTTCTTAGAAGCTTGGCAACCCCTCTCAATGAAAATGCTTTTCCACACTCTGTGCCTAGGGCTACATGAAGATGAAAGAAAGCATAGAGACAAAACTGAGAACTTTTTTATTTTGACAAGTTTCAAAGAGCTACTACAAACCATGTTTGATTTAGAGTTACAAATTCATCTATCTATATAGGAGAGAACAGAGTGAAACCTAAATATATAAACTGCTACTGTAAATGAACGCTTAAACCTAGATGAACAAAATTTGGTGAGCCAAGTGGGATTTGTGTTCTGATCATTACCACCAAGTATCATGAACATTGGGTGAAAAAGTATTTGCTGGTATTTCGGAAACTCGTAATTTATTGGAAGCTTGGCAACCCCTTTCAATGAAAGTGCTTTTCCACAGTCTCTGCTTAGGGCTATATGAAGTGGAAACAAGTCATAGAGACAAAACTGAGAACTCCTTTATTTTGTCAAGTTTCAAAGAGCTACTACAAACCATGATGGATTTAGAGTTCCAAATTCATCTATCTATATGGGAGAGAACAGATTGAAACATAAATATAAAAACTGCTACTGTAGACGAACGCTTCTCCCTAGAAGAACAAAATTTGGTGAGCCAAGTGGGATTTGTGTACTGATCATTACCTTTAAGTATCATCAACATTGGGTGAAAAAATATTTGCTGGTATTTCGGAAAATCGTTATTTCTTAGAAGCTTGGCAACCCCTCTCAACGAAAGTGCTTTTCCACAGTCTGTGCCTAGGGCTACTTGAAGAGGAAACAAACCATAGAGACAAAACTGAGAACTCCATTATTTTGTCAAGTTTCAAAGAGGTACTACAAACCATGTTGGATTTAGAGTTCCAAATTCATCTATCTATATAGGAGAGAACAGAGGGAAACCTAAATATAAAAACTGCTACTGTAGAGGAAAGCTTCAAACTAGAAGAACAAAATTTGGTGAGCCAAGTGGGATTTGTGTACTGATAATTACCACCAAGTATCATTAAGATTGGGTGAAAAAATATTTGCTGGTATTTCGGAAACTCGTTATTTCTTAGAAGTTTGGCAACCCCTCTCAATGAAAGTGCTTTTCCACAGTCTGTGCCTAGGGCTACTTGAAGAGGAAAGAAACCATAGACACAAAACTGAGAACTCCTTTATTTTGTCAAGTTTCAAAGAGCTACTACAAACCATGTTGGATTTAGAGTTCCAAATTCATCTATCTATATAGGAGAGAACAGAGGAAAACCTAAATATAAAAACTGGTACTGTATACGAACGCTTCAACCTAGAAGAAAAAAATTTGGTGAGCCAAGTGGGATTTGTGTACTGATCATTACCAACAAGTATCATCAAGATTGGGTGAAAAAATATTTGCTGGTATTTCGGAAAATCGTTATTTCTTAGAAGCTTGGCAACCCCTCTCAATGAAAGTGCTTTTCCACAGTCTGTGCCTAGGGCTACTTGAAGAGGAAACAAACCATAGAGACAAAACTGAGAACTCCATTATTTTGTCAAGTTTCAAAGAGCTACTACAAACCATGTTGGATTTAGAGTTCCAAATTCATCTATCTATATAGGAGAGAACAGAGGGAAACCTAAATATAAAAAACTGCTACTGTAGAGAAAAGCTTCAAACTAGAAGAACAAAATTTGGTGAGCCAAGTGGGATTTGTGTACTGATCATTACCACCAAGTATCATCAAGTTTGGGTGAAAAAATACTTGCTGGTATTTCGGAAACTCGTTATTTCGTAGAAGCTTGGCAACCC
Organism: Callospermophilus lateralis; assembly: GCF_048772815.1. Lineage (NCBI taxonomy): Eukaryota > Metazoa > Chordata > Mammalia > Rodentia > Sciuridae > Callospermophilus > Callospermophilus lateralis. The sequence continues at coordinate 60,648 of NW_027513252.1, read as the reverse complement.
CTCTCAATGAAAGTGCTTTTCCACAGTCTGTGCCTAGGGCTACTTGAAGAGGAAAGAAACCATAGAGACAAAACTGAGAACTCCTTTATTTTGTCAAGTTTCAAAGAGCTACTACAAACCATGTTGGATTTAGAGTTGCAAATTCATCTATCTATATAGGAGAGAACAGAGGGAAACCTAAATTTAAAAACTGCTACTGTAGACGAACGCTTCAACCTAGAAGAACAAAATTTGGTGAGCCAAGTGGTATTTTTGTACTGATCATTAGCAACAAGTATCATCAAGATTGGGTGAAAAATATTTGCTTCTATTTCGGAAAATATTTATTTCTTAGAAGCTTGGCAACCCATCTCAATGAAAGTGCTTTCCACAGTCTGTGCCTAGGGCTACTTGAAGAGGAAACAAACCATAGAGACAAAACTGAGAACTCCTTTATTTTGTCAAGTTTCAAAGAGCTAATAAAAACCATGTTGGATTTAGAGTTCCAAATTCATCTATCTATATAGGAGAGAACAGAGGGAAACCTAAATATGAAAACTGCTACTGTAGACGAAAGCTTCAAACTAGAAGAACAAAATTTGGTGAGCCAAGTGGGATTTGTGTACTGATCATTAGCAACAAGTATCATCAAGATTGGGTGAAAAAATATTTGCTGGTATTTCGGAAACTTTATTTCTTAGAAGCTTGGCAACCCCTCTCAATGACAGTTCTTTTCCACGGTGTGTGCCTAGGGCTAATTGAAGAGGAAACAATCCATAGAGACAAAACTGAGAACTCCTTTATTTTGTCAAGTTTCAAAGAGCTACTACAAACCATGTGGGATTTAGAGTTCCAAATTCATCTATCTATACAGGAGAGAACAGAGGGAAACCTAAATATAAAAACTGCTACTGTAGACGAACGCTTCATCCTAGAAGAACAAAATTTGGTGAGCCAAGTGGGAATTTTGTACTGATCATTACCACCAAGTATCATCAAGATTGGGTGAAAAAATATGTGAAGATATTTTTGAAACTCGTTATTTCTTAGAAACTTGGCAACCCATCTCAATGAAAGTGCTTACACAGTCTGTGCCTTGGGCTACTTGAAGAGGAAACAAACCATAGAGACAAAACTGAGAACTCCTTTATTTTGTCAAGTTTCAAAGAGCTACTACAATCCATGTTGGATTTAGAGTTCAAAATTCATCTATCTATATAGGAGAGAAAGAGAGAAACCTAAATATAAAAACTGCTACTGTAGACGAACGCTTCATCCTAGAAGAACAAAATTTGGTGAGCCAAGTGGGATTTGTGTACTGATCATTAACACCAAGTATCATCAAGATTGGGTGAAAAAATATTTGCTGGTATTTCGGAAACTCGTTATTTCTTAGAAGCTTGGCAACCCCTCTCAATGAAAGTGGTTTTCCACAGTCTGTGCCTAGGGCTACTTGAAGAGGAAAAAAACCATAGAGACAAAACTCAGAATTCCTTTATTTTGTCAATTTTCAAAGAGCTACTACCAACCATGTTGTATTTAGACTTCCAAATTCCTCTATCTATATATGAGAGAACAGAGTGACACCTAAATATAAAAACTGCTACTGTAGACGAACGCTTCAACCTAGAAGAACAAAATTAGGTGAGCCAAGTGGGATTTTGGTACTGATCATTACCACCAAGTATCATCAAAATTGGGTGAAAAAATATTTGCTGGTATTTCGGAAACTCGTTATTTCTTAGAAGCTTGGCAACCCCTCTCAATGAAAGTGCTTTTCCACAGTCTGTGCCTAGGGCTACTTGAAGAGGAAACAAACCATCGAGACAAAACTAAGAACTAGTTTATTTTGTCAAGTTTCAAAGAGCTACTACAAACCATGTTGGATTTAGAGTTCCAAATTCATCTATCTATACATGAGAGAACAGAGTAAAACCTAAATATAAAAACTGCTCCTGTAGACGAACGCTTCAACGTAGAAGAACAAAATTGGGTGAGCCAAGTGGGTTTTGTGTACTTATCATTACCACCAAGTATCATCAAGATTGGGTGAAAAAATATTTGCTGGTATTTTGGAAACTCGTTATTGCATAGAAGCTTGGCAACCCATCTCAATGAAAGTGCTTCCAAATCTGTTCCTAGGGCTACTTGAAGAGGAAACAAACCATAGACACAAAACTGAGAACTCCTTTATTTGTCAAATTTCAAAGAGCTACTACAATCCATGTTGGATTTAGAGTTCCAAATTCATCTATCTATATATGAGAGCACAGAGTGAAACCTAAATATAAAAACTGCTACTGTAGACAAACGCTTCAACCTAGAAGAAGAAAATTTGGTGAGCCAATTGGGATCTGTGTACTCATCATTACCACCAAGTATCATCAATTGGGTGAAAAAATATTTGCTGGTATTTCGGAAACTCGTTATTTCTTAGAAGCTTGGCAACCCCTCTCAATGAAAGTGGTTTTCCACAGTCTGTGCCTAGGGCTACTTGAAGAGGAAAAAAACCATAGAGACAAAACACAGAACTTCTTTATTTTGTCAAGATTCAAAGAGCTACTACAAACCATGTTGGATTTAGAGTTCCAAATTCATCTATCTATACAGGAGAGAACAGAGGGAAACCTAAATATAAAAACTGCTACGGTAGACGAACGCTTCAACCTAGAAGAACAAAATTTGGTGAGCCAAGTGGGATTTGTGTACTGATCATTACCACCAAGTATCATCAAGATTAAGTGAAAAAATATTTGCTGGTGTTTCGGAAACTTGTAATTTCTTAGAAGCTTGGCAACCACTCTAAATGAAATTGCTTTTCCACAGTCTGTGACTAGGGCTACTTGAAGAGGAAACAAACCATAGAGACAAAACTGACAACTCCTTTATTTTGTCAAGTTTCAAAGAGCTACTACAAACCATGTTGGATTTAGAGTTCCAAATTCATCTATCTATATAGGAGAGAACAGAGGGAAACCTAAATTTAAAAACTGCTACTGTAGACGAAAGCTTCAACCTAGAAGAACAAAATTTGGTGAGCCAAGTGGTATTTGTGTACTGATCATTAGCAACAAGTATCATCAAGATTGGGTGAAAAAATATTTGCTTCTATTTCGGAAACTCTTTATTTCTTAGAAGCTTGGCAACCCATCTCAATGAAAGTGCTTTCCACAGTCTGTACCTAGGGCTACTTGAAGAGGAAACAAACCATAGAGACAAAACTGAGAACTCCATTATTTTGTCAAGTTTCAAAGCGCTACTACAAACCATGTTGGATTTAGAGTTCCAAATTCATCTATCTATATAGGAGAGAACAGAGGGAAACCTAAATATAAAAACTGCTACTGTATAAGAACGCTGCAACCTAGAAGAACAAAATTTGGTGAGCCAAGTGGGATTTGTGTACTGATCATTAGCAACAAGTATCATCAAGATTGGGTGAAAAAATATTTGCTGGTATTTCGGAAACTATTTCTTAGAAGCTTGGCAACCCCTCTCAATGAAAGTTCTTTTCCACAGTGTGTGCCTAGGGCTAATTGAAGAGGAAACAATCCATAGAGACAAAACTGAGAACTCCTTTATTTTGTCAATTTTCAAAGAGCTATTACAAACAATGTGGGATTTAGAGTTCCAAATTCATCTATCTATACAGGAGAGAACAGAGGGAAACCTAAATATAAAAACTGCTACTGTAGACGAACGCTTCATCCTAGAAGAACAAAATTTGGTGAGCCAAGTGGGAATTTTGTACTGATCATTAACACCAAGTATCATCAAGATTGGGTGAAAAAATATGTGAAGATATTTTTGAAACTCGTTATTTCTTAGAAGCTTGGCAACCCATCTCAATGAAAGTGCTTACACAGTCTGTGCCTTGGGTTACTTGAAGAGGAAACAAACCATATAGTCAAAACTGAGAACTCCTTTATTTTGTCAAGTTTCAAAGAGCTACTACAATCCATGTTGGATTTAGAGTTCCAAATTCATCTATCTATATATGAGAGAACAGAGTGACACCTAAATATAAAAACTGCTACTGTAGACGAACGCTTCAACCTAGAAGAACAAAATTTGGTGAGCCAAGTGGGATTTGTGTACTGATCATTACCACCAAGTATCATCAAGATTGGGTGAAAAAATATTTGCTGGTATTTCGGAAACTCGTTATTTCTTAGAAGCTTGGCAACCCCTCTCAATGACAGTGGTGTTCCACAGTCTGTGCCTAGGGCTACTTGAAGAGGAAACAAATCATAGAGACAAAACTGACAACTCCTTTATTTTGTGAAGTTTCAAAGAGCTACTACAAACCATGTTGTATTTAGAGTTCCAAATTCATCTATCTATATATGAGAGAACAGAGTGACACCTAAATATAAAAACTGCTACTGTAGACGAACGCTTCAACCTAGAAGAACAAAATTTGGTGAGCCAAGTGGGATTTGTGTACTGATCATTACCCCCAAGTATCATCAAGATTGGGTGAAAAAATATTTGCTGGTGTTTCGGAAACTTGTAATTTCTTAGAAGCTTGGCAACCCCTCTCAATGAAAGTGCTTTTCCACAGTCTGTGCCTAGGGCTACTTGAAGAGGAAACAAACCATAGAGACAAAACTGAGACCTCCTTTATTTTGTCAAGTTTCAAAGAGCTACTACAAACCATGTTGGATTTAGAGTTCCAAATTCATCTATCTATACATGAGAGAACAGAGTGAAACCTAAATATAAAAACTGCTCCTGTAGACGAACGCTTCAACGTAGAAGAACAAAATTGGGTGAGCCAAGTGGGATTTGTGTACTTATCATTACCGCCAAGTATCATCAAGATTGGGTGAAAATATATTTGCTGGTATTTTGGAAACTCGTTATTGCATAGAAGCTTGGCAACCCATCTCAATGAAAGTGCTTCCAAATCTGTGCCTAGGGCTACTTGAAGAGGAAACAAACCATAGAGACAAAACTGAGAACTCCTTTATTTTGTCAAGTTTCAAAGAGCTACTACAATCCATGTTGGATTTAGAGTTCCAAATTCATCTATCTATATATGAGAGCACAGAGTGAAACCTAAATATAAAAACTGCTACTGTAGACAAACGCTTAAACCTAGAAGAACAAAATTTGGTGAGCCAATTGGGATCTGTGTACTCATCATTACCACCAAGTATCATCAATTGGGTGAAAAAATATTTGCTGGTATTTCGGAAAATCGTTATTTCTTAGAAGCTTGTCAACCCCTCTCAATGAAAGTGCTTTTCCACAGTCTGTGCCTTGGGCTACATGAAGAGGAAACAAACCATAGAGACAAAACATAGAACTTCTTTATTTTGTCAAGATTCAAAGAGCTACTACAAACCATGTTGGATTTAGAGTTCCAAATTCATCTATCTATACAGGAGAGAACAGAGGGAAACCTAAATATAAAAACTGCTACTCTAGACGAACGCTTCAACCTAGAAGAACAAAATTTGGTGAGCCAAGTTGGATTTGTGTACTGATCATTACCACCAAGTATCATCAAGATTGGGTGAAAAAAATATTTGCTGGTATTTCGGAAACTCGTAATTTCTTAGAAGCTTGGCAACTCCTCTCAATGAAATTGCTTTTCCACAGTCTGTGACTAGGGCTACTTGAAGAGGAAAGAAACCATAGAGACAAAACTGAGAACTCCTTTATTTTGTCAGGTTTCAAAGAGCTACTACAAACCATCTTGGATTTAGAGTTCCAAATTCATCTATCTTTACAGGAGAGAACAGAGGGAAACCTAAATCTAAAAACTGCTACGGTAGACGAACGCTTCAACCTAGAAGAACAAAATTTGGTGAGCCAAGTGGGATTTGTGTACTGATCATTACCACCAAGTATCATCAAGATTAAGTGAAAAAATATTTGCTGGTGTTTCGGAAACTTGTAATTTCTTAGAAGCTTGGCAACCACTCTAAATGAAATTGCTTTTCCACAGTCTGTGCCTAGGGCTACTTGAAGAGGAAACAAACCATAGAGACAAAACTGACAACTCCTTTATTTTGTCAAGTTTCAAAGAGCTACTACAAACCATGTTGGATTTAGAGTTCCAAATTCATCTATCTATATAGGAGAGAACAGAGGGAAACCTAAATTTAAAAACTGCTACTGTAGACGAAAGCTTCAACCTAGAAGAACAAAATTTGGTGAGCCAAGTGGTATTTGTGTACTGATCATTAGCAACAAGTATCATCAAGATTGGGTGAAAAAATATTTGCTTCTATTTCGGAAACTCTTTATTTCTTAGAAGCTTGGCAACCCATCTCAATGAAAGTGCTTTCCACAGTCTGTGCCTAGGGCTACTTGAAGAGGAAACAAACCATAGAGACAAAACTGAGAACTCCTTTATTTTGTCAAGTTTCAAAGCGCTACTACAAACCATGTTGGATTTAGAGTTCCAAATTCATCTATCTATATAGGAGAGAACAGAGGGAAACCTAAATATAAAAACTGCTACTGTAGACGAACGCTTCAACCTAGAAGAACAAAATTTGGTGAGCCAAGTGGGATTTGTGTACTGATCATTAGCAACAAGTATCATCAAGATTGGGTGAAAAAATATTTGCTGGTATTTCGGAAACTATTTCTTAGAAGCTTGGCAACCCCTCTCAATGAAAGTTCTTTTCCACAGTGTGTGCCTAGGGCTAATTGAAGAGGAAACAATCCATAGAGACAAAACTGAGAACTCCTTTATTCTGTCAAGTTTCAAAGAGCTATTACAAACCATGTGGGATTTAGAGTTCCAAATTCATCTATCTATACAGGAGAGAACAGAGGGAAACCTAAATATAAAAACTGCTACTGTAGACGAACGCTTCATCCTAGAAGAACAAAATTTGGTGAGCCAAGTGGGAATTTTGTACTGATCATTAACACTAAGTATCATCAAGATTGGGTGAAAAAATATGTGAAGATATTTTTGAAACTCGTTATTTCTTAGAAGCTTGGCAACCCATCTCAATGAAAGTGCTTACACAGTCTGTGCCTTGGGCTACTTGAAGAGGAAACAAACCATAGAGGCAAAACTGAGAACTCCTTTATTTTGTCAAGTTTCAAAGAGCTACTACAATCCATGTTGGATTTAGAGTTCCAAATTCATCTATCTATATAGGAGAGAAAGAGAGAAACCTAAATATAAAAACTGCTACTGTAGACGAACGCTTCAACCTATAAGAACAAAATTTGGTGAGCCAAGTGGGATTTGTGTACTGATCATTACCAACAAGTATCATCAAGATTGGGTGAAAAAATATTTGCTGGTATTTCGGAAACTCGTTATTTCTTAGAAGCTTGGCAACCCCTCTCAATGAAAGTGGTTTTCCACAGTGTGTGCGTCGGGCTACTTGAAGAGGAAACAAACCATAGAGACAAAACTCAGAATTCCTTTATTTTGTCAAGTTTCAAAGAGCTACTACAAACCATGTGGGATTTAGAGTTCCAAATTCATCTATCTATACAGGAGAGAACAGAGGGAAACCTAAATATAAAAACTGCTACTGTAGACGAACGCTTCATCCTAGAAGAACAAAATTTGGTGAGCCAAGTGGGAATTTTGTACTGATCATTACCACCAAGTATCATCAAGATTGGGTGAAAAAATATGTGAAGATATTTTTGAAACTCGTTATTTCTTAGAAGCTTGGCAACCCAGCTCAATGAAAGTGCTTACACAGTCTGTGCCTTGGGCTACTTGAAGAGGAAACAAACCATATAGACAAAACTGAGAACTCCATTATTTTGTCAAGTTTCAAAGAGCTACTACAATCCATGTTGGATTTAGAGTTCCAAATTCATCTATCTATATATGAGAGAACAGAGTGACACCTAAATATAAAAACTGCTACTGTAGACGAACGCTTCAACCTAGAAGAACAAAATTTGGTGAGCCAAGTGGGATTTGTGTATTGATCATTACCACCAAGCACATCAAGATTGGGTGAAAAACTATTTGCTGGTATTTCGGAAACTCGTTATTTCTTAGAAGCTTGGCAACCCCTCTCAATGAAAGTGGTTTTCCACAGTCTGTGCCTAGGGCTACTTGAAGAGGAAACAAATCATAGAGACAAAACTGACAACTCCTTTATTTTGTGAAGTTTCAAAGAGCTACTACAAACCATGTTGTATTTAGAGTTCCAAATTCATCTATCTATATATGAGAGAACAGAGTGACACCTAAATATAAAAACTGCTACTGTAGACGAACGCTTCAACTTAGAAGAACAAAATTTGGTGAGCCAAGTGGGATTTGTGTACTGATCATTACCCCCAAGTATCATCAAGATTGGGTGAAAAAATATTTGCTGGTGTTTCGGAAACTTGTAATTTCTTAGAAGCTTGGCAACCCCTCTCAATGAAATTGCTTTTCCACAGTCTGTGCCTAGGGCTACTTGAAGAGGAAACAAACCATAGAGACAAAACTAAGAACTAGTTTATTTTGTCAAGTTTCAAAGAGCTACTACAAACCATGTTGGATTTAGAGTTCCAAATTCATCTATCTATACATGAGAGAACAGAGTGAAACCTAAATATAAAAACTGCTCCTGTAGACGAACGCTTCAACGTAGAAGAACAAAATTGGGTGAGCCAAGTGGGATTTGTGTACTTATCATTACCACCAAGTATCATCAAGATTGGGTGAAAATATATTTGCTGGTATTTTGGAAACTCGTTATTGCATAGAAGCTTGGCAACCCATCTCAATGAAAGTGCTTCCAAATCTGTGCCTAGGGCTACTTGAAGAGGAAACAAACCATAGAGACAAAACTGAGAACTCCTTTATTTTGTCAAGTTTCAAAGAGCTACTACAATCCATGTTGGATTTAGAGTTCCAAATTCATCTATCTATACAGGAGAGCACAGAGTGGAACCTAAATAATAAAACTGCTACTGTAGACAAACGCTTCAACCTAGAAGAACAAAATTTGGTGAGCCAATTGGGATCTGTGTACTCATCATTACCACCAAGTATCATCAATTGGGTGAAAAAATATTTGCTGGTATTTCGGAAAATCGTTATTTCTTAGAAGCTTGGCAACCCCTCTCAATGAAAGTGCTTTTCCACAGTCTGTGCCTTGGGCTACATGAAGAGGAAACAAACCATAGAGACAAAACATAGAACTTCTTTATTTTGTCAAGATTCAAAGAGCTACTACAAACCATGTTGGATTTAGAGTTCCAAATTCATCTATCTATACAGGAGGGAACAGAGGGAAACCTAAATATAAAAACTGCTACTCTAGACGAACGCTTCAACCTAGAAGAACAAAATTTGGTGAGCCAAGTTGGATTTGTGTACTGATCATTACCACCAAGTATCATCCAGATTGGGTGAAAAAAATATTTGCTGGTATTTCGGAAACTCGTAATTTCTTAGAAGCTTGGCAACTCCTCTCAATGAAATTGCTTTTCCACAGTCTGTGACTAGGGCTACTTGAAGAGGAAAGAAACCATAGAGACAAAACTGAGAACTCCTTTATTTTGTCAAGTTTCAAAGAGCTACTACAAACCATGTTGGATTTAGAGTCCCAAATTCATCTATCTTTACAGGAGAGAACAGAGGGAAACCTAAATATAAAAACTGCTACGGTAGACGAACGCTTCAACCTAGAACAAAATTTGGTGAGCCACGTGGGATTTGTGTACTGATCATTACCACCAAGTATCATCAAGATTAAGTGAAAAAATATTTGCTGGTGTTTTGGAAACTTGTAATTTCTTAGAAGCTTGGCAACCACTCTGAATGGAAGTGCTTTTCCACAGTCTGTGCCTAGGGCTACTTGAAGAGGAAAGAAACCATAGAGACAAAACGGAGAACTCCTTTATTTTGTCAAGTTTCAAAGAGCTACTACAAACCATGTTGGATTTAGAGTTCCAAATTCATCTATCTATATAGGAGAGAACAGAGGGAAACCTAAATATAAAAAATGCTACTGTATACGAACGCTTCAACCTAGAAGAACAAAATTTGGTGAGCCAAGTGGGATTTGTGTACTGATCATTAGCAACAAGTATCATCAAGATTGGGTGAAAAAATATTTGCTGGTATTTCGGAAACTCTTTATTTCTTAGAAGCTTGGCAACCCCTCTCAATGAAAGTTCTTTTCCACAGTCTGTGCCTAGGGCTAATTGAAGAGGAAACAATCCATAGAGACAAAACTGAGAACTCCTTTATTTTGTCAAGTTTCAAAGCCCTACTACAAACCATGTGGGATTTAGAGTTCCAAATTGATCTATCTATACAGGAGAGAACAGAGGGAAACCCAAATATAAAAACTGCTACTGTAGCGAACGCTTCAACCTAGAAGAACAAAATTTGGTGAGCCAAGTGGGAATTTTGTACTGATAATTACCACCAAGTATCATCAAGATTGGGTGAAAAAATATGTGAAGATATTTTTGAAACTCGTTATTTCTTAGAAGCTTGGCAACCCATCTCAATGAAAGTGCTTACACAGTCTGTGCCTTGGGCTACTTGAAGAGGAAACAAACCATAGAGACAAAACTGAGAACTCCTTTATTTTGTCAAGTTTCAAAGAGCTACTACAATCCATGTTGGATTTAGAGTTCCAAATTCATCTATCTATATAGGAGAGAAAGAGAGATACCTAAATATAAAAACTGCTACTGTAGACGAACGCTTCATCCTAGAAGAACAAAATTTGGTGAGCCAAGTGGGAATGTTGTACTGATCATTACCACCAAGGATCATCAAGATTGGGTGAAAAAATATGTGAAGATATTTTTGAAACTCGTTATTTCTTAGAATCTTGGCAACCCATCTCAATGAAAGTGCTTACACAGTCTGTGCCTTGGGCTACTTGAAGAGGAAACAAACCATAGAGACAAAACTGAGAACTCCTTTATTTTGTCAAGTTTCAAAGAGCTACTAAAATCCATGTTGGATTTAGAGTTACAAATTCATCTATCTATATAGGAGAGAAAGAGAAAAACCTAAATATAAAAACTGCTACTGTAGACGAACGCTTCAACCTAGAAGAACAAAATTTGGTGAGCCAAGTGGGATTTGTGTACTGATCAATACCACCAAGTATCATCAAGATTGGGTGAAAAAATATTTACTGGTATTTCGGAAACTCGTTATTTCTTAGAAGCTTCGCAACCCCTCTCAATGAAAGTGGTTTTCCACAGTCTGTGCCTAGGGCTACATGAAGAGGAAACAAACCATAGAGACAAAATTCAGAATGCCTTTATTTTGACAAGTTTCAAAGAGCTACTAAAAACCATGTTGTATTTAGAGTTCCAAATTCATCTATCTATATATGAGAGAACAGAGTGACACCTAAATATAAAAACTGCTACTGTAGACGAACGCTTTTACCTAGAAGAACAAAATTTGGTGAGCCAAGTGGGATTTGTGTACTGATCATTAACACCAAGTATCATCAAGATTGGGTGAAAAAATATTTGCTGGTATTTCGGAAACTCGTTATTTCTTAGAAGCTTGGCAACCCATCTCAATGAAAGTTCTTTTCCACAGTGTGTGCCTAGGGCTAATTGAAGAGGAAACAATCCATAGAGACAAAACTGAGAACTCCTTTATTTTGTCAAGTTTCAAAGAGCTACTACAAATCATGTGGGATTTAGAGTTCCAAATTTATCTATCTATACAGGAGAGAACAGAGGGAAACATAAATATAAAAACTGCTACTGTAGACGAACGCTTCATCCTAGAAGAACAAAATTTGGTGAGCCAAGTGGGAATTTTGTACTGATCATTAACACCAAGTATCATCAAGACTGGGTGAAAAAATATGTGAAGTTATTTTTGAAACTCGTTATTTCTTAGAAGCTTGGCAACCCATCTCAATGAAAATGCTTACACAGTCTGTGCCTTGGGCTACTTGAAGAGGAAACAAACCACAGAGACAAAACTGAGAACTCCTTTATTTTGTCAAGTTTCAAAGAGCTACTACAATCCATGTTGGATTTAGAGTTCCAAATTCATCTATCTATATAGGAGAGAAAGAGAGAAACCTAAATATAAAAACTGCTACTGTAGACGAACGCTTCAACCTAGAAGAACAAAATTTGGTGAGCCAAGTGGGATTTGTGTAATGATCATTACCACCAAGTATCATCAAGATTGGGTGAAAAAATATTTGCTGGTATTTCGGAAACTCGTTATTTCTTAGAAGCTTGGCAACCTCTCTCAATGAAAGTGGTTTTCCACAGTCTGTGCCTAGGGCTACTTGAAGAGGAAACAAATCATAGAGACAAAACTGACAACTCCTTTATTTTGTGAAGTTTCAAAGAGCTACTACAAACCATGTTGTATTTAGAGTTCCAAATTCATCTATCTATATATGAGAGAACAGAGTGACACCTAAATATAAAAACTGCTACTGTAGACGAACGCTTCAACCTAGAAGAACAAAATTTGGTGAGAAAAGTGGGATTTGTGTACTGATCATTACCCCCAAGTATCATCAAGATTGGGTGAAAAAATATTTGCTGGTCTTTCGGAAACTTGTAATTTCTTAGAAGCTTGGCAACCCCTCTCAATGAAAGTGCTTTTCCACAGTCTGTGCCTAGGGCTACTTGAAGAGGAAACAAACCATAGAGACAAAACTAAGTACTAGTTTATTTTGTCAAGTTTCAAAGAGCTACTACAAACCATGTTGGATTTAGAGTTCCAAATTCATCTATCTATACATGAGAGAACAGAGTGAAACCTAAATATAAATACTGCTCCTGTAGAGGAACGCTTCAACGTAGAAGAACAAAATTGGGTGAGCCAAGTGGGATTTGTGTACTTATCATTACCACCAAGTATCATCAAGATTGGTTGAAAATATATTTGCTTTTATTTTGGAAACTCGTTATTGCATAGAAACTTGGCAACCCATCTCAATGAAAGTGCTTCCAAATCTGTGCTTAGGGCTACTTGAAGAGGAAACAAACCATAGAGACAAAACTGAGAACTCCTTTATTTTGTCAAGTTTCAAAGAGCTACTACAATCCATGTTGGATTTAGAGTTCCAAATTCATCTATCTATATATGAGAGCACAGAGTGTAACCTAAATATAAAAACTGCTACTGTAGACAAACGCTTCAACCTAGAAGAACAAAATTTGGTGAGCCAATTGGGATCTGTGTACTCATCATTACCACCAAGTATCATCAAGATTGGGTGAAAAAATATTTGCTGTTATTTCGGAAACTCGTTATTTCTTAGAAGCTTGGCAACCCCTCTCAATGAAAGTGCTTTTCCACAGTGTGTGCCTAGGGCTAATTGAAGAGGAAACAATCCATAGAGACAAAACTGAGAACTCCTTTATTTTTTCAAGTTTCAAAGAGCTACTACAAACCATGTTGGATTTAGAGTTCCTAATTCATCTATCTATACAGGAGAGAACAGAGGGAAACCTAAATATAAAAACTGCTATTGTAGACGAACGCTTCAACCTAGAAGAACAAAATTTGGTGAGCCATGTGGGATTTGTGTACTGATCATTACCGCCAAGTATCATCAAGATTCGGTGAAAAAATATTTGCTGGTATTTCGGAAACTCGTAATTTCTTAGAAGCTTGGCAACTCCTCTCAATGAAATTGCTTTTCCACTGTCTGTGACTAGGGCTACTTGAAGAGGAAAGAAACCATAGAGACAAAACTGAGAACTCCTTTATTTTGTCAAGTTTCAAAGAGCTACTACAAACCATGTTGGATTTAGGGTCCCAAATTCATCTATCTTTACAGGAGAGAACAGAGGGAAACCTAAATATAAAAACTGCTATTGTAGACGAACGCTTCAACCTAGAAGAACAAAATTTCGTGAGCCAAGTGGGATCTGTGTACTGATCATTACCAGCAAGTATCATCAAGATTGGGTGAAAAAATATTTGCTGGTATTTCGGAAACTCGTAATTTCTTAGAAGCTTGGCAACTCCTCTCAATGAAATTGCTTTTCCACTGTCTGTGACTAGGGCTACTTGAAGAGGAAAGAAACCATAGAGACAAAACTGAGAACTCCTTTACTTTGTCAAGTTTCAAAGAGCTACTACAAACCATGTTGGATTTAGAGTTCCAAATTCATCTATCTATATAGAACAGAGGGAAACCTAAATATAAAAACTGCTACTGTATACGAACGCTTCAACCTAGAAGAACAAAATTTGGTGAGCCAAGTGGGATTTGTGTACTGATCATTAGCAACAAGTATCATCAAGATTGGGTGAAAAAATATTTGCTGGTATTTCGGAAACTCTTTATTTCTTAGAAGCTTGGCAACCCCTCTCAACGAAAGTTCTTTTCCACAGTGTGTGCCTAGGGCTAATTGAAGAGGAAACAATCCATAGAGACAAAACTGAGAACTCCTTTATTTTCTCAAGTTTCAAAGAGCTACTACAAACCATGTGGGATTTAGAGTTCCAAATTCATCTATCTATTCAGGAGAGAACAGAGGGAAACCTAAATATAAAAACTGCTACTGTAGACGAACGCTTCATCCTAGAAGAACAAAATTTGGTGAGCCAAGTGGGAATGTTGTACTGATCATTACCACCAAGGATCATCAAGATTGGGTGAAAAAATATGTGAAGATATTTTTGAAACTCGTTATTTCTTAGAAGCTTGGCAACCCATCTCAATGAAAGTGCTTACACAGTCTGTGCCTTGGGCTACTTGAAGAGGAAACAAACCATAGAGACAAAACTGAGAACTCCTTTATTTTGTCAAGTTTCAAAGAGCTACTACAATCCATGTTGGATTTAGAGTTACAAATTCATCTATCTATATAGGAGAGAAAGAGAAAAAAATAAATATAAAAACTGCTACTGTAGACGAACGCTTCAACCTAGAAGAACAAAATTTGGTGAGCCAAGTGGGATTTGTGTACTGATCAATACCACCAAGTATCATCAAGATTGGGTGAAAAAATATTTACTGGTATTTCGGAAACTCGTTATTTCTTAGAAGCTTGGCAACCCCTCTCAATGAAAGTGGTTTTCCACAGTCTGTGCCTAGGGCTACATGAAGAGGAAACAAACCATAGAGACAAAATTCAGAATGCCTTTATTTTGACAAGTTTCAAAGAGCTACTAAAAACCATGTTGTATTTAGAGTTCCAAATTCGTCTATCTATATATGAGAGAACAGAGTGACACCTAAATATAAAAACTGCTACTGTAGACGAACGCTTTTACCTAGAAGAACAAAATTTTTTGAGCCAAGTGGGATTTGTGTACTGATCATTAACACCAAGTATCATCAAGATTGGGTGAAAAAATATTTGCTGGTATTTCGGAAACTCGTTATTTCTTAGAAGCTTGGCAACCCCTCTCAATGAAAGTTCTTTTCCACAGTGTGTGCCTAGGGCTAATTGAAGAGGAAACAATCCATAGAGACAAAACTGAGAACTCCTTTATTTTCTCAAGTTTCAAAGAGCTACTACAAATCATGTGGGATTTAGAGTTCCAAAATCATCTATCTATACAGGAGAGAACAGAGGGAAACCTAAATATAAAAACTGCTACTGTAGACGAACGCTTCATCCTAGAAGAACAAAATTTGGTGAGCCAAGTGGGAATTTTGTACTGATCATTAACACCAAGTATCATCAAGACTGGGTGAAAAAATATGTGAAGATATTTTTGAAACTCGTTATTTCTTAGAAGCTTGGCAAACCATCTCAATGAAAGTGCTTTTCCACAGTCTGTGCCTAGGGCTACTTGAAGAGGAAACAAACCATAGAGACAAAACTGAGAACTCCTTTATTTTGTCAAGTTTCAAAGAGCTACTACAATCCATGTTGGATTTAGAGTTCCAAATTCATCTATCTATATAGGAGAGAAAGAGAGAAACCTAAATATAAAAACTGCTACTGTAGACGAATGCTTCAACCTAGAAGAACAAAATTTGGTGAGCCAAGTGGGATTTGTGTACTGATCATTACCACCAAGTATCATCAAATTGGGTGAAAAAATATTTGCTGGTATTTCGGAAACTCCTTATTTCTTAGAAGCTTGGCAACCCCTCTCAATGAAAGTGGTTTTCCACAGTCTGTGCCTAGGGCTACATGAAGAGGAAACAAACCATAGAGACAAAACTCAGAATTCCTTTATTTTGTCAAGTTTCAAAGAGCTACTACAAACCATGTTGTATTTAGAGTTCCAAATTCATCTATCTGTATATGAGAGAACAGAGTGACACCTAAATATAAAAACTGCTACTGTAGACGAACGCTTCAACCTAGAAGAACAAAATTTGGTGAGGCAAGGGGGATTTGTGTACTGATCATGACCACCAAGTATCATCAAGATTGGGTGAAAAAATATTTGCTGGTGTTTCGGAAACTTGTAATTTCTTAGAAGCTTGGCAACCACTCTCAATGAAAGTGCTTTTCCACAGTCGTTGCCCAGGGCTACTTGAAGAAAAAACAAACCATACAGACAAAACTGAGAACTCCTTTATTTTGTCAAGTTTCAAAGAGCTACTACAAACCATGTTGGATTTAGAGTTCCAAATTCATCTATCTATACAGGAGAGAACAGAGGGAAACCTAAATATAAATACTACTACTGTAGACGAACGCTTCAAGCTAGAAGAACAAAATTTGGTGAGCCAAGTGGGATTTGTGTACTGATCATTACCACCAGTATCATCAAGATTGGGTGAAAAAATATTTTCTGGTATTTCGGAAACTCGTAATTTCTTAGAAGCTTGGCAACCCCCCTCAATGTAAGTGCTTTTCCACAGTCTGTGCCAAGGGCTACTTGAAGAGGAAACAAACCATAGAGACAAAACTGAGAACTCCTTTATTTTGTCAAGTTTCAAAGAGCTATTACAAACCATGATGGATTTAGAGTTCCAAATTCATCTATCTATACAGGAGAGAACAGAGGGAAACCTAAATATAAAAACTCCTACTGTAGAAGAACGCTTCAACCTAGAAGAACAAAATTTGTTGAGCCAAGTGGGATTTGTGTACTGATCATTACCAACAAGATTCATAAAGTTTGGGTGAAAAAAATATTTGCTGGTATTTCGGAAACTCGTTATTTCTTAGAAGCTTGGCAACCCCTCTCAATGAAAGTGCTTTTCCACAGTCTGTGACTAGGGCTACATGAAGAGGAAACAAACCATAGAGACAAAACTGAGAACTCCTTTATTTTGTCAAGTTTCAAAGAGCTACTACAAACCATGTTGGATTTAGAGTTCCAAATTCATCTATCTATATAGGAGACAACAGAGGGAAACCTAAATATAAAAACTGCAACTGTATACGAACGCTTCAACCTAGAAGAACTAAATTTGGTGAGCCAAGTGGGATTTGTGTACTGATCATTAGCACAAAGTATCATCAAGATTGGGTGAAAAAATATTTGCTGGAATTTCGGAAACTCTTTATTTCTTAGAAGCTTGGCAACCCCTCTCAATGAAAGTGCTTTCCACAGTGTGTGCCTAGGGCTAATTGAAGAGGAAACAATCCATAGAGACAAAACTCAGAACTCCTTTATTTTGTCAAGTTTCAAAGAGCTACTACAAACCATGTTGGATTTAGAGTTCCAAATTCACCTACCTATATATGAGATAACAGAGTAAAACCTAAATATAAAAACTGCTACTGTAGACGAACGCTTCAACCTAGAAGAACAAAATTTGGTGAGCCAAGTGGGATCTGTGTACTGATCATTACCACCAAGTGTCATCAAGATTGGGTGAAAAAATATTTGCTGGTATTTCGGGAACTCGTTATTTCTTAGAAGCTTGGCAACCCATCGCAATGAAAGTGCTTTTCCACAGTGTGTGCCTAGGGCTACTTGAAGAGGAAACAAACCATAAAGTCAAAAGTGAGAACTCCTTTATTTTGTCAAGTTTCAAAGAGCTACAACAATCCATGTTGGATTTAGAGTTCTAAATTCATCTATCTATATAGGAGAGAACAGAGAGAAACCTAAATATGAAAACTGCTACTGTAGACGAACGCTTCAACCTAGAAGAACAAAATTTGGTTTGCCAAGTGGGATCTGTGTACTGATCATTACCACCAAATGTCATCAAGATTGGGTGAAAAAATATTTGCTGGTATTTTGGAATCTTGTAATTTCTTACAAGCTTGGATACCCCTCTCAATGAAAGTGCTTTTCCAAAGTCGGTGCCTAGGGCTACTTGAAGAGGAAACAAACCATAGAGACAAAACTGAGAACTCCTTTATTTTGTCAAGTTTCAAAGAGCTACTACAAACCATGTTGGATTTAGAGTTCCAAATTCATCTATCTATATAGGAGAGAACAGAGGGAAACCTAAATATGAAAACTGCTACTGTAGACGAAAGCTTCAAACTAGAAGAACAAAATTTGGTGATCCAAGTGGGATTTGTGTACTGATCATTACCACCAAGTATCATCAAGATTGGGTGAAAAAATATATGCTGGTATTTCGGAAACTCGTTATTTCTTAGAAGCTTGGCAACCCCTCTCAACGAAAGTGCTTTTCCACAGTCTGTGCCTAGGGCTACTTGAAGAGGAAAGAAACCATAGAGACAAAACTCAGAACTCCTTTATTTTGTCAAGTTTCAAAGAGCTACTACAAACCATGTTGGATTTAGAGTTCCAAATTCACCTACCTATATATGAGATAACAGAGTGAAACCTAAATATAAAAACTGCTACTGTAGACGAACGCTTCAACCTAGAAGAACAAAATTTGGTGAGCCAATTGGGATCTGTGTACTGATCATTACCACCAAGTGTCATCAAGATTGGGTGAAAAAGTATTTGCTGGTATTTCGGAAACTCGTTATTTCTTAGAAGCTTGGCAACCCCTAACAATGAAAGTGCTTTTCCACAGTGTGTGCCTAGGGCTACTTGAAGAGGAAACAAACATAAAGTCAAAAGTGAGAACTCCTTTATTTTGTCAAGTTTCAAAGAGCTACTACAATCCATGATGGATTTAGAGTTCTAAATTCATCTATCTATATAGGAGAGAACAGAGAGAAACCTAAATATGAAAACTGTTACTGTAGACGAACGCTTCAACCTAGAAGAACAAAATTTGGTGAGCCAAGTGGGATCTGTGTACTGATCATTACCACCAAGTGTCATCACGATTGGGTGAAAAAATATTTGCTGGTATTTCGGAATCTTGTAATTTCTTACAAGCTTGGATACCCCTCTCAATGAAAGTGCTTTTCCACAGTCGGTGCCTAGGGCTACTTGAAGAGGAAACAAACCATAGCGACAAAACCGAGAACTCCTTTATTTTGTCAAGTTTCAAAGAGCTAATAAAAACCATGTTGGATTTAGAGTTCCAAATTCATCTATCTATATAGGAGAGAACAGAGGGAAACCTAAATATGAAAACTGCTACTGTAGACGAAAGCTTCAAACTAGAAGAACAAAATTTGGTGAGCCAAGTGGGATTTGTGTACTGATCATTACCACCAAGTATCATCAAGATTGGGTGAAAAAATATTTGCTGGCATTTCGGAAACTCGTTATTTCTTAGAAGCTTGGCAACCCCTCTCAATGAATGTGCTTTCCACAGTCTGTGCCTAGGGCTACTTGAAGAGGAAACAAACCATAGAGACAAAACTGAGAACTCCTTTATTTTGACAAGTTTCAAAGAGCTACTACAAACCATGTTGGATTTAGAGTTCCAAATTCATCTATCTATGTACGAGAGAACAGAGGGAAACCTAAATATAAAAACTGCTACTGTAGACGAAAGCTTCAATCTAGAAGAACAAAATTTTGTGAGCCAAGTGGGATTTGTGTACTGATCATTACCACCAAGTATCATCAAGATTGGGTGAAAAAATATTTGCTGGCATTTCGGAAACTCGTTATTTCTTAGAAGCTTGGCAACCCCTCTCAATGAAAGTACTTTTCCACAGTCTGTGCCTAGGGCTACTTGAAGAGGAAACAAACCATAGAGACAAAACTGAGAACTCTTTTATTTTGTCAAGTTTCAAAGAGCTACTCCAAACCATGTGGGATTTAGAGTTCCAAATTCATCTATCTATATAGGAGAGAACAGAGGGAAACCTAAATATAAAAACTGCTACTGTAGACGAACGTTTCATCCTGGAAGAACAAAATTTGGTGAGCCAATTGGGATCTGTGTACTCATCATTACCACCAAGTATCATCAACATTGGGTGAAAAAATATTTGCTGGTATTTTGGAAACTCGTTATTTCTTAGGAGCTTGGCAACCCATTTCAATGAAAGTGCTTTCC
Organism: Callospermophilus lateralis; assembly: GCF_048772815.1. Taxonomy (NCBI): domain Eukaryota; kingdom Metazoa; phylum Chordata; class Mammalia; order Rodentia; family Sciuridae; genus Callospermophilus; species Callospermophilus lateralis. Next base: position 40,453 of record NW_027513252.1, on the reverse strand, counting down.
ACAGTCTGTGCCTAGGGCTACTTGAAGAGGAAACAAACCATAGAGACAAAACTGAGAACTCCTTTATTTTGTCAAGTTTCAAAGAGCTACTACAAACCATGTTGGATTTAGAGTTCCAAATTCATCTATCTATATAGGAGGGAACAGAGGGAAACCTAAATATAAAAACTGCTACTGTAGTCGAACGCTTCAACCTACAAGAACAAAATTTGGTGAGGCAAGTGGGATTTGTGTAATGATCATTAGCAAAAAGTATCATCAAGATTGGGTGAAAAAATATTTGCTGGTATTTTGAAAACTCGTAATTTCTTAGAAGCCTGGCAACCCCTCTCAATGAAAGTGCTTTTCCACAGTGTGTGCCTAGGGCTAATTGAAGAGGAAACAATCCATAGAGACAAAATTGTGAACTACTTTATTTTGTCAAGTTTCAAAGAGCTACTACAAACCATGTTGGATTTAGAGTTCCAAATTCATCTATCTATACAGGAGAGAACAGAGGGAAACCTAAATATAAAAACTGCTACTGTTGATGAACGCGTCAACCTAGAAGAACAAAATTTGGTGAGCCAAGTGGGATTTGTGTACTGATCATTACCACCAAGTATCATCAAGATTAGTTGAAAAAATATTTGCTGGTACTTCGGAAACTCGTAATTTCTTAGAACCTTGGCAACCCCTCTCAATGAAAGTGCTTTTCCATAGTCTGTGACTAGGGCTACTTGAAGAGGAAACAAACCATAGAGACAAAACTGAGAACTCCTTTCTTTTGTCAAGTTTCAAAAAGCTACTACAAACCATGTTGGATTTATAGTTCCAAATTCATCTATCTATATATGAGAGAACAGAGTGAAACCTAAATATAAATACTGCTACTGTAGACGAACGCTTCAACCTAGAAGAACAAAATTTGGTGAGCAAAGTGGGATTTGTGTACTGATCATTACCACAAAGTATCATCAAGATTGAGTGAAAAAATATTTGCTGGTATTTTGGAAAATAGTTTTTTCTTAGAAGCTTGGCAACCCCTCTCATTGAAAGTGCTTCCACAGTCTGTGCCTATTGCTACTTGAAGAGGAAACAAACCATAGAGACAAAACTGAGAACTCCTGTATTTTGTCAAGTTTCAAAGAGCTACTACAATCCATGTTGGATTTAGAGTTCCAAATTCATCTATCTATATAGGAGAGAACACAGAGAAACCTGAATAAAAACTGCTACTGTAGACGTACGCTTCAACCTAGAAGTACAAAATTTGGTGAGCCAAGTGGGATTTGTGTACTGATCATTAGCTACAAGTATCATCAAGATAGGGTGAAAAATATTTTGTGGTATTTCGGAAACTCGTTATTTCTTAGAAGCTTGGCAACCCCTCTCAATGAAAGTGCTTCCAAAGTCTGTGCCTAGGGCTACTTGAAGAGGAAACAAACCATAGAGACAAAACTGAGAACTCCTTTATTTTGTCAAGTTTCAAAGAGCTACTACAAACCATGTTGGATTTAGAGTTCCAAATTCATCTATCTATACAGGAGAGAACAGAGGGAAACCTAAATATAAAAACTCCTACTGTAGAAGAATGCTTCAAACTAGAAGACCAAAATTTGGTGAGCCAAGTGCGATTAGTGTACTGATCATTACCACCAAGTATCATCAAGAATGGGTGAAAAAATATTTGCTGGTATTTCCGAAAATAGTTTTTTCTTAGAAGCTTGGCAACCCCTCTCAATGAAAATGATTTTCCACACTCTGTGCCTAGGGCTACATGAAGATGAAAGAAAGCATAGAGACAAAACTGAGAACACCTTTATTTTGACAAGTTTCAAAGAGCTGTAAACGAACGCTTCAACCTAGAAGAACAAAATTTGGTGAGCCAAGTGGGATTTGTGTTCTGATCATTACCACCAAGTATCATGAACATTGGGTGAAAAAATATTTGCTGGTATTTTGGAAACTCGTAATTTATTGGAAGCTTGGCAACCCCTTTCAATGAAAGTGCTTTTCCACAGTCTCTGCTTAGGGCTATATGAAGTGGAAACAAGTCATAGAGACAAAACTGAGAACTCCTTTATTTTGTTAAGTTTCAAAGAGCTACTACAAACCATGATGGATTTAGAGTTCCAAATTCATCTATCTATATGGGAGAGAACAGAGTGAAACCTAAATATTAAAACTGCTACTGTAGACGAACGCTTCTCCCTAGAAGAACAAAATTTGGTGAGCCAAGTGGGATTTGTGTACTGATCATTACCTTTAAGTATCATCAAGATTGGGTGAAAAAATATTTGCTGGTATTTCGGAAACTCGTTATTTCTTAGAAGCTTGGCAACCCCTCTCAATGAAAGTGCTTTTCCACAGTCTGTGCCTAGGGCTACTTGAAGAGGAAACAAACCATAGAGACAAAACTGAGAACTCCTTTATTTTGTTTAGTTTCAAAGAGCTAACAAACCATGTTGGAATTTAGAGCTCCAAATTCATCGTTCTATATAGGAGAGAACAGAGTGAAACCTAAATATAAAAACTGCTACTGTAGACGAACGCTTCAACGTAGAAGAACAAAATATTGTGAGCCAAGTGGGCTTTGTGTAGTGATCATTACCACCGAGTATCATCAATTTGGGTGTAAAAATATTTGCTGGTATTTCGAAAAATCGTTATTTCTTAGAAGCTTGGCAACCCCTCTCATGAAAGTGCTTTTCCACTGTCCTGTGCCTAGGGCGACTTGAAGAGGAAACAAACCATAGAGACAAAACTGAGAACTCCTTTACTTTGTCAAGTTTCAAACAGCTATTACACACCATGATGGATTTAGAGTTCCAAATTCATCTATCTATGTAGGAGAGAACAGAGAGTAACCTAAATATGAAAACTGCTAGTGTAGACGAACGCTTCAACCCAGAAGAACAAAATTTGGTGAGCCAAGTGGTATTTGTGTACTGATCATTACCACCAAGAATCATCAACATTGGGTGAAAAAATATTTGCTGGCATTTCAAAAACTCGTTATTTTTTAGAAGCTTGGCAACCCCTCTCAATGAAAGTGCTTTTCCACAGTCTTTGCCAAGGATACTTGAAGAGGAAACAAACCATTGAGAAAAAACTGAGAACTCCTTTATTTTGTCAAGTTTCAAAGAGCTACTACAAACCATTTTGGATTTAGAGTTCCAAATTCATCTATCAATATAGGAGAGAACAGAGTGAAACCAAAATATAAAAACTGCTACTGTAAACGAACGCTTCAACCTAGAAGAACAAAATTTGGTGAGCCAAGTGGGATTTGTGTTCTGATCATTACCACCATGTATCATCAACATTGGGTGAAAAAATATTTGCTGGTATTTCGGAAACTCGTAATTTATTGGAAGCTTGGCAACCCCTTTCAATGAAAGTGCTTTTCCACAGTCTCTGCTTAGGGCTACATGAAGTGGAAACAAATCATAGAGACAAAACTGAGAACTTCCTTTATTTTGTCAAGTTTCAAAGAGCTACTACAAACCATGTTGGATTTAGAGTTCCAAATTCATATATCTATATAGGAGAGAACAGAGGGAAAACTAAAAATATAAACTGCGACGGTAAACGAACGCTTCATCCTAGAAGAACAAAATTTGGTGAGTCAAGTTGGATTTGTGTACCAATCAATGACCACCAAGTATCATCAAGATTCGGTGAAAAAATATTTGCTGATATTTCGGAAACTCCTTATTTCTTAGAAGCGTGGCAACCCTTCTCAATGAAAGTGCTTTTCCACAGTCTGTGCATAGGACTACTTGAAGAGGAAACAAACCATAAAGAAAAATCTGAGAAATCCTTTATTTCGTCAAGTTTCAAAGAGCTACTACAAACCATGTTGGATTTAGAGTTCCAAATTCATCTATCAATATAGGAGAGAATAGAGTGAAACCTAAATATAAAAACTGCTACTGTAGACGAACGCATCAACGTAGAAGAACAAAATTTGGTGAGCCAAGTGGGATTAGTGTACTGATCATTACCACCAAGTATCATCATGATTGGGTGAGAAAATATTTGCTGGTATTTCAGAAACTCGTAAATTCTTAGAAGCTTGGCAACCCCTCTCAATGAAAGTGCTTTTCCACAGTCTGTGCCTAGGGCGACATGAAGAGGAAACAAACCATAGAGACAAAACTGAGAACTCCTTTACTTTGTCAAGATTCAAAGAGCTATTACACACCATGTTGGATTTAGAGTTCCATTCATCTATCTATGTAGGAGAGAACAGAGTGAACCTAAATATAAAAACTGCTACTGGAGACGAACGAATCAACCCAGAAGAACAAAATTTGGTGAGCCAAGTGGGATTTGTGTACTGATCATTACCACCAAGTATCCTCAAGATTGGGTGAAAAAATATTTGCTGTTATTTCGGAAACTCGTTATTTCTTAAAACTTGGCAAACCCTCTCAATGAAAATGCTTCTCCACAGTCTGTGCCTAGGGCGACTTGAAGAGGAAACAAACCATAGAGACAAAACTTAGAACTCCTTTATTTTGTCAACTTTCAAAGAGCTACTGAAAAGCATGATGGATTTAGAGTTCCTAATTCATCTATCTATATAGGAGAGAACAGAGTGAAACATAAATATAAAAACTGCTACTGTAAACGAACGCTTCAACCTAGAAGAACAAAATTTGGTGAGCCAAGTGGGATTTGTGTACTGATCATTACCACCAAGTATCATCAACATTGGGTGAAAAAATATTTGGTGGTATTTCACAAACTCGTAATTTATTGGAAGCTTGGCAACCCCTCTCAATGAAAGTGCTTTTCCACCGTCTCTGCTTTGGGCTACATGAAGTGGTATCAAATCATAGAGACAAAACTGAGAAATCCTTTATTTTGTCAAGTTTCAAAGAGCTACTACAAACCATGTTGGATTTAGAGTTCCAAATTCATATATCTGTATAGGAGAGAACATAGGGAAAACTAAAAATATAAACTGCTACTCTAAACGAACGCTTCATCCTAGAGGAACAAAATTTGGTGAGTCAAGTTGGATTTGTGTACCGATCATGACCACCAAGTATCATCAAGATTCGGTGAAAAAATATTTGCTGATATTTCGGAAACTCCTTATTTCTTAGAAGCGTGGCAACCCTTCTCAATGAAAGTGCTTTTCCACAGTCTGTGCATAGGACTACTTGAAGAGGAAACAAACCATAAAGAAAAATCTGAGAAATCCTTTATTTCGTCAAGTTTCAAAGAGCTACTACAAACCATGTTGAATTTAGAGCTCCAAATTCATCGTTCTATATAGGAGAGAACAGAGTGAAACCTAAATATAAAAACTGCTACTGTAGACGAACGCTTCAACGTAGAAGAACAAAATATTGTGAGCCAAGTGGGCTTTGTGTAGTGATCATTACCACCGAGTATCATCAATTTGGGTGTAAAAATATTTGCTGGTATTTCGAAAAATCGTTATTTCTTAGAAGCTTGGCAACCCCTCTCATGAAAGTGCTTTTCCACTGTCTGTGCCTAGGGCGACTTGAAGAGGAAACAAACCATAGAGACAAAACTTGAGAACTCCTTTACTTTGTCAAGTTTCAAACAGCTATTACACACCATGATGGATTTAGAGTTCCAAATTCATCTATCTATGTAGGAGAGAACAGAGAGTAACCTAAATATGAAAACTGCTAGTGTAGACGAATGCTTCAACCCAGAAGAACAAAATTTGGTGAGCCAAGTGGTATTTGTGTACTGATCATTACCACCAAGAATCATCAACATTGGGTGAAAAAATATTTGCTGGCATTTCAAAAACTCGTTATTTTTAGAAGCTTGGCAACCCCTCTCAATGAAAGTGCTTTTCCACAGTCTTTGCCAAGGATACTTGAAGAGGAAACAAACCATTGAGAAAAACTGAGAACTCCTTTATTTTGTCAAGTTTCAAAGAGCTACTACAAACCATTTTGGATTTAGAGTTCCAAATTCATCTATCAATATAGGAGAGAACAGAGTGAAACCAAAATATAAAAACTGCTACTGTAAACGAACGCTTCAACCTAGAAGAACAAAATTTGGTGAGCCAAGTGGGATTTGTGTTCTGATCATTACCACCATGTATCTTCAACATTGGGTGAAAAAATATTTGCTGGTATTTCGGAAACTCGTAATTTATTGGAAGCTTGGCAACCCCTTTCAATGAAAGTGCTTTTCCACAGTCTCTGCTTAGGGCTACATGAAGTGGAAACAAATCATAGAGACAAAACTGAGAACTCCTTTATTTTGTCAAGTTTCAAAGAGCTACTACAAACCATGTTGGATTTAGAGTTCCAAATTCATATATCTATATAGTTGAGAACAGAGGGAAAACTAAAAATATAAACTGCGACGGTAAACGAACGCTTCATCCTAGAAGAACAAAATTTGGTGAGTCAAGTTGGATTTGTGTACCAATCATGACCACCAAGTATCATCAAGATTCGGTGAAAAAATATTTGCTGATATTTCGGAAACTCCTTATTTCTTAGAAGCGTGGCAACCCTTCTCAATGAAAGTGCTTTTCCACAGTCTGTGCATAGGACTACTTGAAGAGGAAACAAACCATAAAGAAAAATCTGAGAAATCCTTTATTTCGTCAAGTTTCAAAGAGCTACTACAAACCATGTTGGATTTAGAGTTCCAAATTCATCTATCAATATAGGAGAGAATAGAGTGAAACCTAAATATAAAAACTGCTACTGTAGACGAACGCATCAACGTAGAAGAACAAAATTTGGTGAGCCAAGTGGGATTAGTGTACTGATCATTACCACCAAGTATCATCATGATTGGGTGAGAAAATATTTGCTGGTATTTCAGAAACTCGTAAATTCTTAGAAGCTTGGCAACCCCTCTCAATGAAAGTGCTTTTCCACAGTCTGTGCCTAGGGCGACATGAAGAGGAAACAAACCATAGAGACAAAACTGAGAACTCCTTTACTTTGTCAAGATTCAAAGAGCTATTACACAGCATGTTGGATTTAGAGTTCCATTCATCTATCTATGTAGGAGAGAACAGAGTGAAACCTAAATATAAAAACTGCTACTGGAGACGAACGAATCAACCCAGAAGAACAAAATTTGGTGAGCCAAGTGGGATTTGTGTACTGATCATTACCACCAAGTATCCTCAAGATTGGGTGAAAAAATATTTGCTGTTATTTCGGAAACTCGTTATTTCTTAAAACTTGGCAAACCCTCTCAATGAAAATGCTTCTCCACAGTCTGTGCCTAGGGCGACTTGAAGAGGAAACAAACCATAGAGACAAAACTTAGAACTCCTTTATTTTGTCAACTTTCAAAGAGCTACTGAAAAGCATGATGGATTTAGAGTTCCTAATTCATCTATCTATATAGGAGAGAACAGAGTGAAACATAAATATAAAAACTGCTACTGTAAACGAACGCTTCAACCTAGAAGAACAAAATTTGGTGAGCCAAGTGGGATTTGTGTACTGATCATTACCACCAAGTATCATCAACATTGGGTGAAAAAATATTTGGTGGTATTTCACAAACTCGTAATTTATTGGAAGCTTGGCAACCCCTCTCAATGAAAGTGCTTTTCCACCGTCTCTGCTTTGGGCTACATGAAGTGGTATCAAATCATAGAGACAAAACTGAGAAATCCTTTATTTTGTCAAGTTTCAAAGAGCTACTACAAACCATGTTGGATTTAGAGTTCCAAATTCATATATCTGTATAGGAGAGAACATAGGGAAAACTAAAATATAAACTGCTACTCTAAACGAACGCTTCATCCTAGAGGAACAAAATTTGGTGAGTCAAGTTGGATTTGTGTACCGATCATGACCACCAAGTATCATCAAGATTCGGTGAAAAATATTTGCTGATATTTCGGAAACTCCTTATTTCTTAGAAGCGTGGCAACCCTTCTCAATGAAAGTGCTTTTCCACAGTCTGTGCATAGGACTACTTGAAGAGGAAACAAACCATAAAGAAAAATCTGAGAAATCCTTTATTTCGTCAAGTTTCAAAGAGCTACTACAAACCATGTTGGATTTAGAGTTCCAAATTCATCTATCAATATAGGAGAGAATAGAGTGAAACCTAAATATAAAAACTGCTACTGTAGACGAACGCATCAACGTAGAAGAACAAAATTTGGTGAGCCAAGTGGGATTAGTGTACTGATCATTACCACCAAGTATCATCATGATTGGGTGAGAAAATATTTGCTGGTATTTCGGAAACTCGTAAATTCTTAGAAGCTTGGCAACCCCTCTCAATGAAAGTGCTTTTCCACAGTCTGTGCCTAGGGCGACTTGAAGAGGAAACAAACCATAGAGACAAAACTGAGAACTCCTTTACTTTGTCAAGATTCAAAGAGCTATTACACACCATGTTGGATTTAGAGTTCCATTCATCTATCTATGTAGGAGAGAACAGAGTGAAACCTAAATATAAAAACTGCTACTGGAGACGAACGCATCAACCTAGAAGAACAAATTTTGGTGAGCCAAGTGGGATTTGTGTACTGATCATTACCACCAAGTATCCTCAAGATTGGGTGAAAAAATATTTGCTGGTATTTCGGAAACTCGTTATTTCTTAAAACTTGGCAACCCCTCTCAATGAAAGTGCTTTTCCACTGTCTGTGCCTAGGGCGACTTGAAGAGGAAACAAACCATAGAGACAAAACTGAGAACTCCTTTACTTTGTCAAGTTTCAAACAGCTATTACACACCATGATGGATTTAGAGTTCCAAATTCATCTATCTATGTAGGAGAGAACAGAGAGTAACCTAAATATGAAAACTGCTAGTGTAGACGAACGCTTCAACCCAGAAGAAACAGAATTTGGTGAGCCAAGTGGTATTTGTGTACTGATCATTACCACCAAGAATCATCAACATTTGGTGAAAAAATATTTGCTGGTATTTCTGAAACTCGTTATTTTTTAGAAACTTGGCAACCCCTCTCAATGAAAGTGCTTTTCCACAGTCTGTGCCAAGGATACTTGAAGAGGAAACAAACCATAGAGAAAAAACTGAGATCTCCTTTATTTTGTCAAGTTTCAAAGAGCTACTACAAACCATGTTGGATTTAGAGTTCCAAATTCATCTATCTATATAGGAGGGAACAGAGTGAAACCTAAATATAAAAACTGCTACTGTAGACGAACGCTTCAAACTAGAAGAACAAAATTTGGTGAGCCAAGGGCGATTAGTGTACTGATCATTACCACCAAGTATCATCAAGATTGGGTGAAAAAATATTTGCTGGTATTTCCGAAAATGTTTTTTCTTAGAAGCTTGGCAAGCCCTCTCAATGAAAATGCTTTTCCACACTCTGTGCCTAGGGCTACATGAAGATGAAAGAAAGCATAGAGACAAAACTGAGAACTCCTTTATTTTGACAAGTTTCAAAGAGCTACTAGAAACCATGTTTGATTTAGAGTTACAAATTCATCTATCTATATAGGAGAGAACAGAGTGAAACCTAAATATAAAAACTGCTACTGTAAACGAACGCTTCAACCTAGAAGAACAAAATTTGGTGACCCAAGTGGGATTTGTGTTCTGATCATTACCACCAAGTATCATCAACATTGGGTGAAAAAATATTTGTTGGTATTTCGGAAACTCGTAATTTCTTGGAAGATTGGCAACCCCTTTCAATGAAAGTGCTTTTCCACAGTCTGTGACTAGGGCTACTTGAAGAGGAAACAAACCATAGAGACAAAACTGAGAACTCCTTTATTTTGTCAAGTTTCAAAGAGCTACTACAAACCTTGTTGGATTTAGAGTTTCAAATTCATCTATATATATAGGAGAGAAAAGAGAGAAATCTAAATATAAAAACTGCTACTGTAGACGAAAGCTTCAACCTAGAAGAACAAAATTTGTTGAGCCAAGTGGGATTTGTATACTTGTCATTACCATGACGTATCATCAAGATTGGGTGAAAAAATATTTGCTTTTATTTCGGAAACTCGTAATTTCTTGGAAGCTTTGCAATGCCTTTCAATGAAAGTGCTTTTCCACAGTCTGTGCCTAGGGCTACTTGAAGAGAAAACAAACCATAGAGTCAAAACTGAGAACTCCTTTGTTTTGTCAACTTTCAAAGAGCTACTACAAACCATGTTGGATTTAGTGTTCCAAATTCATCTATCTATACATGAGAGAACAGAGGGAAACCTAAAAATATAAACTGCTACTGTAAACGAACGCGTCAACCTAGAAGAACAAAATTTGGTGAGTCAAGTGGGATTTGTTTACCGATCATTACCACAAAGTATCATCAAGATTGGGTGAGAAAATATTTGCTGGTATTTCAGAAACTCATTATTTCTTAGAAGCTTGGCAACCCCTCTCAATGAAAGTGCTTTTCCACAATCTGTTCCTAGGGCTACTTGAAGCTTAAACAAACCATAGAGACAAAACTGACAACTCCTTTATTTTTTCAAGTTTCAAGGAGATTCTACAAACCATGTTGTATTTAGAGTTCCAAATTCAACTATCTATATATGAGAGAACAGAGGGAAACCTAACTATAAAAACTGCTACTGTAGACGAACGCATCAACCTAGAAGAACAAAATTTGGTGAGCCAGTGGGATTTGTGTCCTGATATTACCACCAATTATCATCAAGATTGGGTGAAAAAATATTTGCTGGTATTTCGGAAACTCGTTATTTCTTAGAAGCTTGGCAACCCATCTCAGTGAAAGTGCTTTCCACAGTCTGTGCCTAGGACTACTTGAAGAGGAAACAAAGCATAGAGACAAAACTGAGAACTCCTTTATTTTATCGAGTTTCAAATAGCTACTACAAACCATGTTGGATTTAGAGTTCCAAATTCATCAATCTATATAGGATAGAACAGAGGGAAACCTAAATATAAAAACTGCTACTGTAGACGAAATCTTCAAACTAGAAGAAAAAAATTTGGTGAGCCAAGTGGGATTTGTGTCCTGATCATTACCACCAAGTATCATCAAGTTTGGGTGAAAAAATATTTGCTGGTATTTCGGAAACTCGTTATTTCTTAGAAGCTTCTCAACCCATCTCAATGAAAGTACATTTCCACAGTCTGTGCCTAGGGCTACTTGAAGAGGAAACAAACCATAGAGACAAAACTGGGAACTCCTTCATTTTGTCAAGTTTCAAAGAGCTACTACAAACCATGTTGGATTTAGAGTTCCAAATTCATCTATCTATATAGGAGAGAACAGAGGGAAACCTAAATATAAAAACTGCTACTGTAGACGAACGCTTCAACCTAGAAGAACAAAATTTGGTGAGCCAAGTGGGAGTTGTGTACTGATCATTAGCAACAAGTATCATCAAGATTGGGTAAAAAATATTTGCTGGTATTTCGGAAACTCGTTATTTCTTAGAAGCTTGGCAACCCCTCTCAATGAAAGTGCTTTTCCACAGTCTGTGCCTAGGGCTACTGGAAGAGGAAACAAACCATAGAGACAAAACTGAGAAGTCCTTTATTTTGTCAAGTTTCAAAGAGCTACTATAAACCATGTTGGATTTAGAGTTCCAAATTCATCTATTTATATAGGAGAGAACAGAGGGAAACCTAAATATAAAAACTGCTACTGTAGACGTACGCTTCAACCTAGAAGTACAAAATTTGGTGAGCCAAGTGGGATTTGTGTACTGATCATTACCACCAAGTATCATCAAGATTGGGTTAAAAAATATTTGCTGTTATTTCGGAAACTCGTAATTTCTTTGAAGCTTGGCAACGCCTCTCAATGAAAGTGCTTTTCCACTGTCTTGCCTAAGGCTACTCGAAGAGGAAACAAACCATAGAGACAAACTGAGAACTCTTTTATTTTTTTAAGTTTCAATTAGCTACTACAAACCATGTTGGATTTTGACTTCCAAATTCATCTATCTATATAGGAGAGAACAGAGGGAAACCTAACTATAAAAACTGCTACTGTAGACGAACGCATCAACCTAGAAGAACAAAATTTGGTGAGCCAAGTGGGATTTGTGTACTGATCATTACCACCAAGTATCATCAAGATTGGGTGAAAAAATATTTGCTGGTATTTCGGAAACTCGTTATTTCTTAGAAGCTTGGCAACCCATCTCAGTGAAAGTGCTTTCCACAGTCTGTGCCTAGGACTACTTGAAGAGGAAACAAACCATAGAGACAAAACTGAGAACTTTTTTATTTTATCAAGTTTCAAAGAGCTACTACAAACCATGTTGGATTTAGAGTTCCAAATTCATCTATCTATATATTAGAGAACAGAGGGAAACTAAATATAAAAACTGCTACTGTAGACGAAATCCTCAAACTAGAAGAACAAAATTTGGTGAGCCAAGTGGGATTTGTGTACTGATCATTACCACCAAGTATCATCAAGTTTGGGTGAAAAAATATTTGCTGGTATTTCGGAAACTCGTTATTTCTTAGAAGCTTCTCAACCCATCTCAATGAAAGTACATTTCCACAGTCTGTGCCTAGGGCTACTGGAAGAGGAAACAAACCATAGAGACAAAACTGAGAACTCCTTTATTTTGTCATGTTTCAAAGAGCTACTATAAACTATGTTGGATTTAGAGTTCCAAATTCATCTATTTATATAGGAGAGAACAGAGGGAAACAAAATATAAAAACTGCTACTGTAGACGAACGCTTCAACCTAGAAGAACAAAATTTGGTGAGCCAAGTGGGATTTGTGTACTGATAATTACCATCAAGTATCATCAAGATTGGGTGAAAAAATTTTTGCTGGTATTTCTGAAAGTCGGAATTTCTTAGAAGCTTGGCAACCCCTCTCAATGAAAGTGCTTTTCCACAGTCTGTGCATAGGGCTACTGAAGAGGAAACAAACCATAGAGACAAAACTGAGAACTCCTTTATTTTTTCAAGTTTCAAGGAGATACTACAAACCATGTTGTATTTAGAGTTCCAAATTCAACTATCTATATATGAGAGAACAGAGGGAAACCTAACTATAAAACTGCTACTGTAGACGAACGCTTCAACCTAGAAGAACAAAATTTGGTGAGCCAAGTGGGATTTGTGTACTGATCATTACCACCAAGTATCAACAAGATTGGGTGAAAAAATATTTGCTGGTATTTCGGAAACTCGTTATTTCTTAGAAGCTTGGCAACACATCTCAGTTTAAGTGCTTTCCACAGTCTGTGCCTAGGACTACTTGAAGAGGAAACAAACCATAGAGACAAAAGTGAGAATTTTTGTTTTATTAAATTTCAAAGAGCTACTACAAACCATGTTGGATTTAGAGTTCCAAATTTATCTATCTATATAGGAGAGAGCAGAGGGAAATTAAATATAAAAACTGCTACTGTATATGAAAGCTTCAAACTAGAAGAACAATATTTGGTGAGCCAATTGGGATTTGTGTACTGATCATTACCACCAAGTATCATCAAGTTTGGGTGAAAAAATATTTGCTGGTATTTCGGAAACTCGTTATTTCTTAGAAGCTTCTCAAACCATCTCAATGAAAGTACATTTCCACAGTCTGTGCCTAGGGCTACTGGAAGAGGAAACAAACCATAGAGACAAAACTGAGAACTCCTTTATTTTGTCAAGTTTCAAAGAGCTACTATAAACCATGTTGGATTTAGATTTCCAAATTCATCTATTTATATAGGAGAGAACAGAGGGAAACCTAAATATAAAAACTGCTACTGTATACGAACGCTTCAACCTAGAAGAACAAAATTTGGTTAGCCAAGTGGGATTTGTGTCCTGCTCATTACCACCAATTATCATCAAGATTGGGTGAAAAAATATTTGCTGATATTTCGGAAACTCGTTATTTCTTAGAAGCTTCTCAACCCATCTCAATGAAAGTACATTTCCACAGTCTGTGCCTAGGGCTACTTGAAGAGGAAACAAACCATAGAGACAAAACTGAGAACTCCTTCATTTTGTCAAGTTTCAAAGAGCTACTACAAACCATGTTGGATTTAGAGTTCCAAAATCATCTATTTATATAGGAGAGAACAGAGGGAAACCTAAATATAAAAACTGCTACTGTAGACGATCGCTTCAACCTAGAAGTACAAAATTTGGTGAGCCAAGTGGGATTTGTGTTCTGATCATTACGACCAAGTATCATCAAGATTGGGTGAAAAAATATTTGCTGGTATTTCGGAAAATCGTAATTTCTTAGAAGCTTGGCAACCCCTCTCAATGAAAGTGCTTTTCCACAGTCTGTGCCTAGGGCTACTTGAAGAGAAAACAAACCATAGAGACAAAACTGAGAACTCATTTATTTTTTCAAGTTTCAAGGAGCTACTATAAACCATGTTGGATTTAGAGTTCCAAATTCATCTATCTATATATGAGAGAACAGAGGGAAACCTAACTATAAAAACTGCTACTGTAGACGAACGGATCAACCTAGAAGCACAAAATTTGGTGAGCCAAGTGGGATTTGTGTAATGATCATTACCACCAAGTATCATCAGGATTGGGTGAAAAAATATTTGCTGGTAATTCGGAAACTCGTAATTTCTTAGAAGCTAGGCAACCCCTCTCAATGAAAGTGTTTTCCACAGTCTGTGCCTACGGCAACTTGAAGAGGAAACAAACCATAGAGACAAAACTGAAAACTCCTTTATTTTATCGAGTTTCAAAGAGGTACTACAAACCATGTTGGATTTAGAGTTCCAAATTCATCTATCTATATAGGAGAGAACAGAGGGAAACCTAAATATAAAAACTGCTACTGTAGACGAAAGCTTCAAACTAGAAGAACAAAATTTGGTGAGCCAAGTGGGATTAGTGTCCTGATCATTACCACCAAGTATCATCAAGTTTGGGTGAAAAAATATTTGCTGGTATTTCGGAAACTCGTTATTTCTTAGAAGCTTCTCAACCCATCTCAATGAAAGTACATTTTCACAGTCTGTGCCTAGGGCTACTTGAAGAGGAAACAAACCATAGAGACAAAACTGGGAACTCCTTCATTTTGTCATGTTTCAAAGAGCTACTACAAACCATGTTGAATTTAGAGTTCCAAATTCATCTATCTATATAGGAGAGAACAGAGGGAAACCTAAATATAAAAACTGCTAATGTAGACGAACGCTTCAACCTAGAAGAACAAAATTTGGTGAGCCAAGTGGGATTTGTGTACTGATCATTAGTAACAAGTATCATCAAGATTCGGTAAAAAATGTTTGCTGGTATTTCGGAAATCGTTATTTCTTAGAAGCTTGGCAACCCCTCTCAATGAAAGTGCTTTTCCACAGTCTGTGCCTAGGGCTACTGGAAGAGAGAACAAACCATAGTGTCAAAACTGAGAACTCCTTTATTTTGTCAAGTTTCAAAGATCTACTACAAACCAGGTTGGATTTAGAGTTCCAAATTCATCTATCTATATAGGAGAGACCAGAGTGAAACCTAAAAATAAAAACTGCTACTGTAAACGAACAATTCAACCTAGAAAAACAAAATTTGATGAGCCAAGTGGGATTTGTGGACTTATCATTACCACCACGTGTCATCAAGATTGGGTGAAAAAATATTTGCTGGTATTTCGGAAACTCGTAATTTCTTGAAAGCTTGGCAACCCCTCTCAATTAAAGTGCTTCTCCACAGTCTCTGCTTAGGGTTACTTGAAGTGGAAACAAATCATAGAGACAAAACTGAGAACTCCTTTATTTTTTCAAGTTATAAAAAGCTACTACAAACCATGTTGGATTTAGAGTTCCAAATTCATCTATCTATATTGTAGAGAACAGAGTGTAACCTAAAAATAAAACTGCTACTGTAAACGTACGCTTCAACCTAGAAGAACAAAATTTGGTGAGTCAGGTGGGATTGGATTAACGATCATTACCACCAAGTATCATCAAGATTGGGTGAGAAAATATTTGCTGATATTTCGGAAACTCATTATTTCTTAGAAGCTTGGCAACCCCTCTCAAAGAAAGTGCTTTTACACAGTCTGTTCCTAGGGCTACTTGAAGCGTAAACAAACCATAGTGACAAAAGTGAGAACTCCTTTATTTTGTCAAGTTTCAAAGAGCTACTACAAACCATGTTGGATTTAGAGTTCCAAATTCATCGTTCTATGTAGGAAAGAATAGAGTGAAAATTAAAAATAAAAACTGCTACTGTAGACGAACGCTTCAACCTAGAAGAACAAAATTTGGAGAGCCAAGTGGGCTTTGTGTAATGATCATTACTACGAAGTATCATCAAGTTTGGGTTTAAAAACATTTGCTGGTATTTCTGAAACTCGTTATTTCTTAGAAGCTTGGCAACCCCTCTCAATGAAAGTGCTTTCTACAGTCTGTGCCTAGGGCTACTTGAAGAGGAAACAAACCATAGAGACAAAACTGAGAATTCCTTTATTTTGTCAAGTTTCAAAGAGCTACTACAAACCATGTTGAATTCAGAGTTCCAAATTCATCTATCTATATTGGAGAGAACAGAGAGAAACCTAAATATAAAAACTGCTACTGTAGACGAACGCTTCAACCTAGAAGAAGAAAATTTGGTGAGCCAAGTGGGATTTGTGTACTGATCATTACCACCAAGTATCATCAACATTGGTTGAAAAAATATTTGCTGGTATTTCGGAAACTCGTAATTTATAGGAAGCTTGGCAACCCCGTTCAATGAAAGTGCTTTTCCACAGACTCTGCTTATGGCTACATGAAACGGAAACAAATCATAGTGACAAAACTGAAAACTCCTTTATTTTGTCAAGTTTCAAAGAGCTACTACAAACCATGTTGGATTTAGTGTTCCAAATTCATCTATTAATATTGGAGAGAACAGAGTGAAACCGAAAAATGAAAACTGCTACTGTAATCGAAAGCTTCAACCTAGAAGAACAAAATTTGGTGAGCCAAGTGGGATTTGTGGACTTGTCATTACCACCACGCATCATCAAGATTGGTTGAAAAAATATTTGCTGGTATTTCGGAAATTCGTATTTCTTGGAAGCTTGGCAACTCCTCTCAATGAAAGTGCTTTTCTATCGTCTGTGCCTAGGGCTACTTGCAGAGGAAACAAACCATAGAGGCAAAACTGAGAACTTCTTTATTTTGTCAAGTTTCAAAGAGCTACTACAAACCATGTTGGATTTAGAGTTCCAAATTCATCTATCTATATAGGAGAGAACAGAGGGAAACCTAAGTATAAAAACTGCTACTGTAGACGAACGCTTCAACCTAGAAGAACAAAATTTGGTGAGTCAAGTTGGATTTGTGTACTGATCATTACCACCAAGTATCATCAAGATTGGGTGAAAAAATATTTGCTGGTATTTCGGAAATTCGTTATTTCTTAGAAGTCAGTCAACCCTTCTCAATGAAAGTGCTTTTCCTACGTCTGTGCCTACGGCAACTTGAAGAAAAAACAAACCATAGAGACAAAACTGAGAACTCCTTTATTTTGTCAAGTTTCAAAGAGCTACTACAAACCATGTTGGATTTAGAATTCCAAATTCATCTATCTATATAGGAGAGAACAGAGTGAAACCTAAAAATATAAACTGCGATTGGAAACGAACGTTTCAACCTAGAAGGAGAAAATTTGGTGAGCAAAGTGGGATTTGTGGACTTGTCATTACCACGACGTATCATCAAGATTGGGTGAAAAAATATTTGCTGCTATTCGGAAACTCGTATTTTTTTGGAAGCTTGGCAACACCCATCAATGATAGTGCTCTTCCACACTCTCTGCTTCGGGATACTTGAAGTGGAAACAAATCATTGAGACAAAACTGAAAACTCCTTTATTTTGTCAAGTTTCAAAGAGCCGCTACAAACCATGTTGGATTTAGAGTTCCAAATTCAACTTTCTATATACGAGAGAACAGAGTGAATCCTAAATATAAAAACTGCTACTGTAGACGAACGCTTCAAATAGAAGAACAAAATTTGGTGAGCCAAGTGGGATTTGTGTACAGATCATTACAACCAGGTATCATCGACATTGGGTGAAAAAATATTTGCTGGTAATTAGGAAAATCGTTATTTCTTAGAAGCTTGGCAACCCCTCTCAATAAAAGTGCTTTTCCACAGTCTGTGAAAAGGGCTACTTGAAGAGGAAACAAACCATGGAGACAAAACTGAGAACTCCTTTATTTTGTCAAGTTTCAAAGAGCTACTACAAACCATGTTGGATTTAGAGTTCCAAATTCATCTATCTATATAGCAGAGAACAGAGTGAAACCTAAATATAAAAACTGCTACTGTAGACGAAAGCATCAACGTAGAAGAACAAAATTTGGTGAGCCAAGTGGGATTTGTGTACTGATCATTACCACCTAGTATCATCATGATTGGGTGAAAAAATATTTGCTGGTATTTCGGAAACTCGTAATTTCTTAGAAGTTTGGCAACCCCTCTCAATTAAAGTGCTTTTGCACAGTCTGTGCCTAGGGCTACTTGAAGATGAAACAAACCATAGAGACAACACTGAGAACTCCTTTATTTTGTCAAGTTTCAAAGAGCGACTACAAACCATGTTGGATTTAGAGTTCCAAATTCATCTATCTATATAGGAGAGAAGAGAGTGAAACCTAAATATAAAAACTGCTACTGTAGACGAATGCTTCTACATAGAAGAACAAAATTTGGTGAACCAAGTGGGATTTGTGTACTGATCATTACCTCCAAGTATCATCAACATTGGGTGAAAAAATATTTGCTGGTATTTCGGAAACTCGTAATTTCTTGGAAGCTTTGCAATGCCTTTCAAAGAAAGTGCTTTTCCACACTCTGTGCCTAGGGCTACTTGAAGAGAAAACAAACCATAGAGTCAAAACTGAGAACTCCTTTGTTTTGTCAACTTTCAAAGAGCTACTACAAACCATGTTGGATTTAGTGTTCCAAATTCATCTATCTATACATGAGAGAACAGAGGGAAAGCTAAAAATATAAACTGCTACTGTAAACGAACGCCTCAACCTAGAAGAACAAAATTTGGTGAGTCAAGTGGGATTTGTTTACCGATCATTACCACCAAGTATCATCAAGATTGGGTGAGAAAATATTTGCTGGTATTTCGGAAACTCATTATTTCTTAGAAGCTTGGCAACCCCTCTCAAAGAAAGTGCTTTTCCAAAGTCTGTTCCTAGGGCTAATGAAGCTTAAACAAACCATAGAAAAAAAACTGAGAACTCCTTTATTTTGTCAAGTTTCAAAGAGCTAATACAAACCATGTTGGACTTCGAGTTAGAAATTCATCTATCTATATAGGAGAGAACAGAGGGAAAACTAAAAATATAAACTGCTACTGTAGACGAACGCTTCATACTAGAAGAACAAAATTTGGTTAGCCAAGTGGGATTCGTGTACTGATCATTACGACCAAGTATCATCAACATTGTTAGAAAAAATATTTGCTGGTATTTCGGAAACTCGTTATTTCTTAGAAGCTTGGCAACCCCTCTCAATGAAAGTGCTTTTCCACCATCTGTGCCTAGGACTACTTGAAGAGGAAACAAACCATAGAGACAAAACTGAGAACTCCTTTATTTTGTCAAGTTTCAAAGAGCTACTACAAACCATGTTGGATTTAGAATTCCAAATTCTTCTATCTATGTAGGAGATTACAGAGTGAAACGAAAAAATAAAAACTGCTACTGTAAACGAACGCTTCAACCTAGAAGAACAAAATTTGGTGAGCAAAGTGGGATTTGTGGACTTGTCATTACCACCACGTATTATCAGTATTGAGTGAAAAAATATTTGCTGATATTTCGGAAACTCGTATTTTCTTGGAAGCTTGGCAACCCCTATCAATGAAAGTGCTCTTCCACAGTCTATGCTTAAAGCTACTTGAAGCGGAAACAAAACATAGATACAAAACTGAGAACTTCTTTATTTTGTCAAGTTTCAAAGAGCTACTACAAACCATGTTGGATTTAGAGTTCCAAATTCATCTATCTATATAGGAGAGAACAGAGTGAAACCTAAATATTAAAATTGCTACTGTAGACGAACGCTTCAGGTAGCAGAACAAAATTTGGTGAGCCAGGTGGGATTTGTGTACAGATCATTACCACCAAGTAACATCGACATTGGGTGAAAAAATATTTGCTGGTATTTCGGAAACTCGTTATTTCTTAGAAGCTTGGCAACCCCTCTCAATGAAAGTGCTTTTCCACAGTCTGTGCCTAGGGCTACTTGAAGAGAAAACAATCCATGGACACAAAACTGAGAACTCGTTTATTTTGTCAATTTCAAAGAGCTATAACAAACCATGTTGTATTTAGATCTCCAAATTCATCTATCTATATAGGAGAGAACAGAGTGAAATCTAAATATAAAAACTGCTACTGTAGACGAACGCTTAAACCTAGAAAAACAAAATTTGTTGAGCCAAGTGGGATTTGTGTACTTGTCATTACCACCACGTATCATCAAGATTGGGGGAAAAAATATTTGCTGGTATTTTGGAAAATCGTAATTTCTTGGAAGCTTTGCAATGCCTTTCAATGAAAGTGCTTTTCCACAGTCTCTGCTTAGGGCTTCTTGAAGAGGAAACAAACCATAGAGACAAAACTGAGAACTTCTTTATTTTGTCAAGTTTCAAAGAGCTGCTACAAACCATGTTGGATTTAGAGTTCCAAATTCATCTATCTATATAGGAGAGAACAGAGGGAAACCTAAGTATAAAAACTGCTACTGTAGAGGAACGCTTCAACCTAGAAGAACAAAATTGGGTGAGCCTAGTTGGATTTGTGTACTGATCTATACCACCAACTATCATAAAAATTGGGAGAAAAAATATTTGCTGGTATTTCGGAAATTCGTTATTTCTTCGAAGTTAGTCAACCCCTCTCAATGAAAGTGCTTTTCCTACGTCTGTGCCTAGGGCAAATTGAAGAAAAAACAAACCATAGAGACAAAACTGAGAACTCCTTTATTTTGTCAAGTTTCAAAGAGCTACTACAAACCATGTTGGATTTAGAATTCCAAATTCATCTATCTATATAGGAGAGAACAGAGTGAAACCTAAAAATATAAACTGCGATTGGAAACGAACGCTTCAACCTAGATGGAGAAAATTTGGTGAGCAAAGTGGGATTTGTGGACTTGTCATTACCACGACGTATCATCAAGATTGGGTGAAAAAATATTTGCTGCTATTCGGATACTCGTATTTTTTTGGAAGCTTGGCAACACCCATCAATGATAGTACTCTTCCACACTCTCTGCTTCGGGATACTTGAAGTGGAAACAAATCATTGAGACAAAACTGAAAACTCCTTTATTTTGTCAAGTTTCAAAGAGCCACTACAAACCATGTTGGATTTAGAGTTCCAAATTCAACTTTCGATATACGAGAGAACAGAGTGAATCCTAAATATAAAAACTGCTACTGTAGACGAACGCTTCAAAAAGAAGAACAAAATTTGGTGAGCCAAGTGGGATTTGTGTACAGATCATTACCACCAGGTATCATCGACATTGGGTGAAAAAATATTTGCTGGTATTTAGGAAACTCGTTATTTCTTAGAAGCCTGGCAACCCCTCTCAATGAACGTGGTTTTCCACAGTCTGTGCCTAGGGCTACTTGAAGAGGAAACAAACCATAGAGACAAAACTGAGAACTCCTTTATTTTGTCAAGTTTCAAAGAGCTACTACAAACCATGTTGGATTTAGAGTTCCAAATTCATCTATCTATATAGGAGAGAACAGAGTGAAACCTAAAAATTAAAACTGCTACTGTTAACGAACGCTTCAACCTAGAAGAACATAATTTGGTGAGACAAGTGGGATTTGTGTAGTTGTCATTTCCATCACGTATCATCAACATTGTTTGAAAACATAATTGCTGGTATTTCGGAAACTCATAATTTCTGGGAAGCTTGGCAACCCCTTTCAATGAAAGTGCTTTTCCACAGACTCTGCTTATGGCTACATGAAACGGAAACAAATCATAGTGACAAAACTGAAAACTCCTTTATTTTGTCAAGTTTCAAAGAGCTACTACAAACCATGTTGGATTTAGTGTTCCAAATTCATCTATTAATATTGGAGAGAACAGAGTGCAACCTAAAAATGAAAACTGCTACTGTAATCGAAAGCTTCAACCTAGAAGAACAAAATTTGGTGAGCCAAGTGGGATTTGTGGACTTGTCATTACCACCACGCATCATCAAGATTGGGTGAAAAAATATTTGCTGGTATTTCGGAAATTCGTATTTCTTGGAAGCTTGGCAACTCCTCTCAATGAAAGTGCTTTTCTATCGTCTGTGCCTAGGGCTACTTGCAGAGGAAACAAACCATAGAGACAAAACTGAGAACTTCTTTATTTTGTCAAGTTTCAAAGAGCTACTACAAACCATGTTGGATTTAGAGTTCCAAATTCATCTATCTATATAGGAGAGAACAGAGGGAAACCTAAGTATAAAAACTGCTACTGTAGACGAACGCTTCAACCTAGAAGAACAAAATTGGGTGAGCCTATTTGGATTTGTGTACTGATTTATACCACCAACTATCATAAAAATTGGGAGAAAATATATTTACTTGTATTTCGGAAATTCGTTATTTCTTA
Source organism: Callospermophilus lateralis (assembly GCF_048772815.1). Taxonomy (NCBI): domain Eukaryota; kingdom Metazoa; phylum Chordata; class Mammalia; order Rodentia; family Sciuridae; genus Callospermophilus; species Callospermophilus lateralis. The sequence continues at coordinate 17,947 of NW_027513252.1, read as the reverse complement.
GAAGTTAGGCAACCCCTCTCAATGAAAGTGCTTTTCCTACGTCTGTGCCTACGGCAACTTGAAGAAAAAACAAACCATAGAGACAAAACTGAGAACTCCTTTATTTTGTCAAGTTTCAAAGAGCTACTACAAACCATGTTGGATTTAGAATTCCAAATTCATCTATCTATATAGGAGAGAACAGAGCGAAACCTAAAAATATAAACTGCGATTGGAAAGGAACGTTTCAACCTAGAAGGAGAAAATTTGGTGAGCAAAGTGGGATTTGTGGACTTGTCATTACCACGACGTATCATCAAGATTGGGTGAAAAAATATTTGCTGCTATTTGGAAACTCGTATTTTTTTCGAAGCTTGGCAATACCCATCAATGATAGTGCTCTTCCACACTCTCTGCTTCGGGATACTTGAAGTGGAAACAAATCATTGAGACAAAACTGAAAACTCCTTTATTTTGTCAAGTTTCAAAGAGCCGCTACAAACCATGTTGGATTTAGAGTTCCAAATTCAACTTTCTATATACAAGAGAACAGAGTGAATCCTAAAAATAAAAACTGCTACTGTAGACGAACGCTTCAAATAGAAGAACAAAATTTGGTGAGCCAAGTGGGATTTGTGTACAGATCATTACCACCAGGTATCATCGACATTGGGTGAAAAAATATTTGCTGGTATTTAGGAAACTCGTTATTTCTTAGAAGCTTGGCAACCCCTCTCAATGAAAGTGGTTTTCCACAGTCTGTGCCTAGGGCTACTTTAAGAGGAAACAAATCATAGAGACAAAACTGAGAACTCCTTTATTTTGTCAAGTTTCAAAGAGCTAATACAAACCATGTTGGACTTAGAGTTCCAAATTCATCTATCTATATAGGAGAGAACAGAGGGAAAACTAAAAATATAAACTGCTACTGTAGAAGAACGCTTCATCCTAGAAGAACAAAATTTGGTGAGTCAAGTGGGATTTGTGTACCGATCATGGCCACCAAGTATCATCAGGATTCGGTGAAAAATTATTTGCTGATATTTCGGAAACTCGTTATTTCTTAGAAGCTTGGCAACACCTCTCAATGGAAATGCTTCTCCACAGTCTGTGCCTAGGGCTATTTGAAGAGGAAACAAACCATAGAGACAAAACTGAGAACTCCTTTATTTTGTCAAGTTTCAAAAAGCCATAACAAACCATGTTGGATTTAGAGCTCCAAATTCATCTATCTATATAGGAGAGAACCGAGTGAAACCTAAATATAAAACTGCTACTGTAGACGAATGCTTAAAACTAGAAGAACAAAATTTGGTTAGCCAAGTGGGATTCGTGTACTGATCATTACGACCAAGTATCATCAACATTGGGAGAAAAAATATTTGCTGGTATTTCGGAAACTCGTTATTTCTTAGAAGCTTGGCAACCCCTCTCAATGAAAGTGCTTTTCCACCATCTGTGCCTAGCACTACTTGAAGAGGAAACAAACCATAGAGACAAAACTGAGAACTCCTTTATTTTGTCAAGTTTCAAAGAGCTACTACAAACCATGTTGGATTTAGAATTCCAAATTCTTCTATCTATGTAGGAGATTACAGAGTGAAACGAAAAAATAAAAACTGCTACTGTAAACGAACGCTTCAACCTAGAAGAACAAAATTTGGTGAGCAAAGTGGGATTTGTGGACTTGTCATTACCACCACGTATTATCAGTATTGAGTGAAAAAATATTTGCTGATATTTCGGAAACTCGTATTTTTTTGGAAGCTTGGCAACCCCTATCAATGAAAGTGCTCTTCCACAGTCTATGCTTAAAGCTACTTGAAGCGGAAACAAAACATAGATACAAAACTGAGAACTTCTTTATTTTGTCAAGTTTCAAAGAGCTACTACAAACCATGTTGGATTTAGAGTTCCAAATTCATCTATCTATATAGGAGAGAACAGAGTGAAACCTAAATATTAAAATTGCTACTGTAGACGAACGCTTCAAAGTAGCAGAACAAAATTTGGTGAGCCAGGTGGGATTTGTGTACAGATCATTACCACCAAGTAACATCGACATTGGGTGAAAAAATATTTGCTGGTATTTCGGAAACTCGTTATTTCTTAGAAGCTTGGCAACCCCTCTCAATGAAAGTGCTTTTCCACAGTCTGTGCCTAGGGCTACTTGAAGAGAAAACAATCCATGGACACAAAACTGAGAACTCGTTTATTTTGTCAATTTCAAAGAGCTATAACAAACCATGTTGTATTTAGATCTCCAAATTCATCTATCTATATAGGAGAGAACAGAGTGAAACCTAAATATAAAAACTGCTACTGTAGACGAACGCTTAAACCTAGAAAAACAAAATTTGTTGAGCCAAGTGGGATTTGTGTACTTGTCATTACCACCACGTATCATCAAGATTGGGGGAAAAAATATTTGCTGGTATTTTGGAAAATCGTAATTTCTTGGAAGCTTTGCAATGCCTTTCAATAAAAGTGCTTTTCCACAGTCTCTGCTTAGGGCTTTTTGAAGAGGAAACACACCATAGAGACAAAACTGAGAACTTCTTTATTTTGTCAAGTTTCAAAGAGCTACTACAAACCATGTTGGATTTTGAGTTCCAAATTCATCTATCTATATAGGAGAGAACAGAGGGAAACCTAAGTATAAAACCTGCTACTGTAGACGAACGCTTCAACCTAGAAGAACAAAATTGGGTGAGCCTAGTTGGATTTGTGTACTGATCTATACCACCAACTATCATAAAAATTGGGAGAAAAAATATTTGCTGGTATTTCGGAAATTCGTTATTTCTTCGAAGTTAGTCAACCCCTCTCAATGAAAGTGCTTTTCCTACGTTTGTGCCTAGGGCAAATTGAAGAAAAAACAAACCATAGAGACAAAACTGAGAACTCCTTTATTTTGTCAAGTTTCAAAGAGCTACTACAAACCATGTTGGATTTAGAATTCCAAATTCATCTATCTATATAGGAGAGAACAGAGTGAAACCTAAAAATATAAACTGCGATTGGAAACGAACGCTTCAACCTAGATGGAGAAAATTTGGTGAGCAAAGTGGGATTTGTGGACTTGTCATTACCACGACGTATCATCAAGATTGGGTGAAAAAATATTTGCTGCTATTCGGATACTCGTATTTTTTTGGAAGCTTGGCAACACCCATCAATGATAGTGCTCTTCCACACTCTCTGCTTCGGGATACTTGAAGTGGAAACAAATCATTGAGACAAAACTGAAAACTCCTTTATTTTGTCAAGTTTCAAAGAGCCACTACAAACCATGTTGGTTTTAGAGTTCCAAATTCAACTTTCGATATACGAGAGAACAGAGTGAATCCTAAATATAAAAACTGCTACTGTAGACGAACGCTTCAAAAAGAAGAACAAAATTTGGTGAGCCAAGTGGGATTTGTGTACAGATCATTACCAACAGGTATCATCGACATTGGGTGAAAAAATATTTGCTGGTATTTAGGAAACTCGTTATTTCTTAGAAGCCTGGCAACCCCTCTCAATGAACGTGGTTTTCCACAGTCTGTGCCTAGGGCTACTTGAAGAGGAAACAAACCATAGAGACAAAACTGAGAACTCCTTTATTTTGTCAAGTTTCAAAGAGCTACTACAAACCATGTTGGATTTAGAGCTCCAAATTCATCTATCTATATAGGAGAGAACCGAGTGAAACCTAAATATAAAACTGCTACTGTAGACGAATGCTTAAAACTAGAAGAACAAAATTTGGTTAGCCAAGTGGGATTCGTGTACTGATCATTATGACCAAGTATCATCAACATTGGGAGAAAAAATATTTGCTGGTATTTCGGAAACTCGTTATTTCTTAGAAGCTTGGCAACCCCTCTCAATGAAAGTGCTTTTCCACCATCTGTGCCTAGCACTACTTGAAGAGGAAACAAACCATAGAGACAAAACTGAGAACTCCTTTATTTTGTCAAGTTTCAAAGAGCTACTACAAACCATGTTGGATTTAGAATTCCAAATTCTTCTATCTATGTAGGAGATTACAGAGTGAAACGAAAAAATAAAAACTGCTACTGTAAACGAACGCTTCAACCTAGAAGAACAAAATTTGGTGAGCAAAGTGGGATTTGTGGACTTGTCATTACCACCACGTATTATCAGTATTGGGTGAAAAAATATTTGCTGATATTTCGGAAACTCGTATTTTCTTGGAAGCTTGGCAACCCCTATCAATGAAAGTGCTCTTCCACAGTCTATGCTTAAAGCTACTTGAAGCGGAAACAAAACATAGATACAAAACTGAGAACTTCTTTATTTTGTCAAGTTTCAAAGAGCTACTACAAACCATGTTGGATTTAGAGTTCCAAATTCATCTCTCTATATATGAGAGAATAGAGTGAAACCTAAATATAAAAGCTGCTACTGTAGACGAACGCTTCAACCTAGAAGAACAAAATTTGGTGAGCCAAGTGGGATCTGTGTACTGATCATTACCACCAAGTATCATCAAAATTGGGTGAAAAAATATTTGCTGGTATTTCGGAAACTCGTTATTTCTTAGAAGCTTGGCAACCCCTCTCAATGAAAGTGCTTTTCCACAGTCTGTGCCTAGGGCTACTTGAAGAGAAAACAATCCATGGACACAAAACTGAGAACTCGTTTATTTTGTCAATTTCAAAGAGCTATAACAAACCATGTTGTATTTAGATCTCCAAATTCATCTATCTATATAGGAGAGAACAGAGTGAAACCTAAATATAAAAACTGCTACTGTAGACGAACGCTTAAACCTAGAAAAACAAAATTTGTTGAGCCAAGTGGGATTTGTGTACTTGTCATTACCACCACGTATCATCAAGATTGGGGGAAAAAATATTTGCTGGTATTTTGGAAAATCGTAATTTCTTGGAAGCTTTGCAATGCCTTTCAATAAAAGTGCTTTTCCACAGTCTCTGCTTAGGGCTTTTTGAAGAGGAAACAAACCATAGAGACAAAACTGAGAACTTCTTTATTTTGTCAAGTTTCAAAGAGCTACTACAAACCATGTTGGATTTAGAGTTCCAAATTCATCTATCTATATAGGAGAGAACAGAGGGAAACCTAAGTATAAAACCTGCTACTGTAGACGAACGCTTCAACCTAGAAGAACAAAATTGGGTGAGCCTAGTTGGATTTGTGTACTGATCTATACCACCAACTATCATAAAAATTGGGAGAAAAAATATTTGCTGGTATTTCGGAAATTCGTTATTTCTTCGAAGTTAGTAAACCCCTCTCAATGAAAGTGCTTTTCCTACGTCTGTGCCTAGGGCAAATTGAAGAAAAAACAAACCATAGAGACAAAACTGAGAACTCCTTTATTTTGTCAAGTTTCAAAGAGCTACTACAAACCATGTTGGATTTAGAATTCCAAATTCATCTATCTATATAGGAGAGAACAGAGTGAAACCTAAAAATATAAACTGCGATTGGAAACGAACGCTTCAACCTAGATGGAGAAAATTTGGTGAGCAAAGTGGGATTTGTGGACTTGTCATTACCACGACGTATCATCAAGATTGGGTGAAAAAATATTTGCTGCTATTCGGATACTCGTATTTTTTTGGAAGCTTGGCAACACCCATCAATGATAGTGCTCTTCCACACTCTCTGCTTCGGGATACTTGAAGTGGAAACAAATCATTGAGACAAAACTGAAAACTCCTTTATTTTGTCAAGTTTCAAAGAGCCACTACAAACCATGTTGGATTTAGAGTTCCAAATTCAACTTTCGATATACGAGAGAACAGAGTGAATCCTAAATATAAAAACTGCTACTGTAGACGAACGCTTCAAAAAGAAGAACAAAATTTGGTGAGCCAAGTGGGATTTGTGTACAGATCATTACCACCAGGTATCATCGACATTGGGTGAAAAAATATTTGCTGGTATTTAGGAAACTCGTTATTTCTTAGAAGCCTGGCAACCCCTCTCAATGAACGTGGTTTTCCACAGTCTGTGCCTAGGGCTACTTGAAGAGGAAACAAACCATAGAGACAAAACTGAGAACTCCTTTATTTTGTCAAGTTTCAAAGAGCTACTACAAACCATGTTGGATTTAGAGTTCCAAATTCATCTATCTATATAGGAGAGAACAGAGTGAAATCTAAAAATTAAAACTGCTACTGTTAACGAACGCTTCAACCTAGAAGAACATAATTTGGTGAGACAAGTGGGATTTGTGGACTTGTCATTACCACCACGTATCATCAAGATTGGGTGAAAAAATATTTGCTGGTATTTCGGAAACTCGTATTATCTTGGAAGCTTGGCAACCCCTCTCAATGAAAGTGCTTTTCCACCTTCTGTGCTTAGGGCTACTTGAAGAGGAAACAAACCATAGAGACAAAACTGAGAACTCCTATATTTTGTCAAGTTTCAAAGAGCTATTACACACCATGTTGGATTTAGAGTTCCAAATTCATCTATCCATATAGGAGAGAACAGAGTGAAACCTAAAAATAAAAAGTGCTACTGTAAAGGAACGCTTCAACCTAGAAGAACAAAATTGGGTGAGCCAAGTGGGATTTGTGTAGTTGTCATTTCCATCACGTATCATCAACATTGTTTGTAAACATAATTGCTGGTATTTCGGAAACTCATAATTTCTGGGAAGCTTGGCAACCCCTTTCAATGAAAGTGCTTTTCCACAGACTCTGCTTATGGCTACATGAAACGGAAACAAATCATAGTGACAAAACTGAAAACTCCTTTATTTTGTCAAGTTTCAAAGAGCTACTACAAACCATGTTGGATTTAGTGTTCCAAATTCATCTATTAATATTGGAGAGAACAGAGTGCAACCTAAAAATGAAAACTGCTACTGTAATCGAAAGCTTCAACCTAGAAGAACAAAATTTGGTGAGCCAAGTGGGATTTGTGGACTTGTCATTACCACCACGCATCATCAAGATTGGGTGAAAAAATATTTGCTGGTATTTCGGAAATTCGTATTTCTTAGAAGCTTGGCAACCCCTCTCAATGAAAGTGCTTTCCCACAGTCTGTGCCTAGGGCTACTTGCAGAGGAAACAAACCATAGAGACAAAACTGAGAACTTCTTTATTTTGTCAAGTTTCAAAGAGCTACTACAAACCATGTTGGATTTAGAGTTCCAAATTCATCTATCTATATAGGAGAGAACAGAGGGAAACCTAAGTATAAAAACTGCTACTGTAGACGAACGCTTCAACCTAGAAGAACAAAATTGGGTGAGCCTAGTTGGATTTGTGTACTGATCTATACCACCAACTATCATAAAAATTGGGAGAAAAAATATTTGCTTGTATTTCGGAAATTCGTTATTTCTTAGAAGTTAGGCAACCCCTCTCAATGAAAGTGCTTTTCCTACGTCTGTGCCTACGGCAACTTGAAGAAAAAACAAACCATAGAGACAAAACTGAGAACTCCTTTATTTTGTCAAGTTTCAAAGAGCTACTACAAACCATGTTGGACTTAGAGTTCCAAATTCATCTATCTGTATAGCAGAGAACAGAGGGAAACCTAAATATAAAAACTGCTACTGTAGACGAACGCTTCAACCTAGCAGAACAAAATTTGGTGAGCCAAGTAGGATTTGTGTACCGATGAATACCTTCAAGTATCATGAATTTTGGGTGAAAAAATATTTGCTGGTATTTCGGAAACTCGTATTTCTTGGAAGCTTGGCAACCCCTCTCAATGAAAGTGCTTTTCCACAGTCTCAGCTTAGGGCTACTTGAAGCGGAAACAAATCATAGAGACAAAACTGAGAACTCCTTTATTTTGTCAAGTTTCAAAGAGCTACTACCAACCATATTGGATTTAGAGTTCCAAATTCATCTGTCTATATAGGAGAGAACAGAGTGAAACCTAAATATAAAAACTGCTACTGTAGACGAACGCTTGAACTTAGAAGAACAAAATTTGTTGAGCCAAGTGGGATTTGTGTACTTGTCATTACCACCACGTACCATCAAGATTGGGTGAAAAAATATTTGCTGGTATTTCGGAAAATCGTAATTTCTTGGAAGCTTTGCAATGCCTTTCAATGAAAGTGCTTTTCCACAGTCTCTGCTTAGGGCTTCTTGAAGAGGAAACAAACCATAGAGAAAATAATGAGAACTTACTTATTTTGTCAAGTTTCAAAGAGCTACTACAAACCATGTTGGATTTGGAGTTCCAAATTTATCTATCTATATAGGAGAGAACAGAGGGAAACCTAAATATAAAAATTGCTACTGTAGACGAACGCTTCAACCGAGAAGAACCAAATTTGGTGAGCCAAATGGGATTTGTGTACTTGTCCTTACCACCAAGTATCATCAAGATTGGTTGAAAAAAATATTTGCTGGTATTTCGGAAACTCGTTATTTCTTAGAAGCTTGGCAACCATTCTCAATGAAAGTGCTTTTCCACAGTCTGCGCCTAGGGCTATTGAAGAGGAAACAAACCACAGAGACAAAACTCAGAACTCCTTTATTTTGTCAAGTTTCAAAGAGCTACTGCAAACCATGTTGGATTTAGAGTTCCAAATTCATCTATCTATATATGAGACAACAGAGTGAAACCTAAATATAAAAACGGCTACTGTAGACGAACGCTTCAAGCTAGAAGAACAAAATTTGGTGAGCCAAGTGGGTACTGTGTACTAATCATTACTACCAAGTATCATCAAGATTGGGTGAAAAAATATTTGCTGGTATTTCGGAAACTCGTTATTTCTTAGAAGCTTGGCAACCCCTCTCAATGAAAGTGCTTTTCCACTGTCTGTGCCTAGGGCTACTTGAAGAGGAAACAAACCATAGAGACAAAACTGAGAACTCCTTTATTTTGTCAAGTTTCAAAGAGCTACTACAAACCATGTTGGATTTAGAGTTCCAAACTCATCTATCTATACAGGAGAGAATAGAGTGAAACCTAAATATGAAAACTGCTACTGTACCCGAACGCTTCAACCTAGAAGAACAAAATTTGCTAAGCCAAGTGGGACTTGTGTACTGATCATTACAACCAAGTATCATCAAAATTGGGTGAAAAAATATTTGCTGGTATTTAGGAAACTCGTTATTTCTTAGAAGCTTGGCAACCCATCAGAATGAAAGTGCTTCCACAGTCTGTGCCTAGGGCTACTTAAAGAGGACACAAACCATAGAGACAAAACTGAGAACTCCGTTATTTTGTCAAGTTTCAAAGAGCTACTACAATCCATGTTGGATTTAGAGTTCCAAATTCATCTATCTATATAGGAGAGAACAGAGAGAAACCTAAATATAAAAACTGCTACTGTAGACGAACGCTTCAAACTAGAAGAACAAAATACGGTGAGCCAAGGGGGACTTGTGTACTGATCATTACCACCAAGTATCATAAAAATTGGGTGAAAAAATATTTGCTGGTATTTCGGAAACTCGTAATTTCTTAGAAGCTTGGCAACCCCTCTCAATGAAAGTGCTTTTCCACAGTCTGTGCCTAGGGCTACTTGAAGAGGAAACAAACCATAGAGACAAAACTGAGATCTCCTTTATTTTGTCAAGTTTCAAAGAGCTACTACAATCCATGTTGGATTAAGAGATCCAAATTCATCTATCTATATAGGAGAGAACAGAGAGAAACCTAAATATAAAAACTGCTACTGTAGACGAACGCTTCAACCTAGAAGAACAAAATATGGTGAGCCAAGTGGGATTTGTGTACTGATCATTACCACCAAGTATCATCAAGATTGGGTGAAAAATATTTGCTGGTATTTTGGAACGTCGTAATTTCTTAGAAGCTTGGCAACCCATCTCAATGAAAGTGCTTCCACAGTCTGTGCCTAGGGCTACTTGAAGAGGAAACAAAATATAGAGACAAAACTGAGAACTCCTTTGTCAAGATTCAAAGAGCTACTACAATCCATGTTGGATTTAGAGTTCCAAATTCATCTATCTATATAGGAGAGAAGAGAGAGAAACCTAAATATAAAGCCTGCTACTGTAGACGATCGCTTCAACCTAGAAGAATAAAATTTGGTGAGCCAAGTGGGATTTGTGTACTGATCATTACCACCAAGTATCATCAAGATTGGGTGAAAAAATATTTGCTGGTATTTCGGAAACTCGTTATTTCTTAGAAGCTTGGCAACCCCTCTCAACGAAAGTGCTTTTCCACAGTCTGTGCCTAGGGCTAATTGAAGAGGAAACAAACCATCCAGACAAAATTGGGAACTCCTTTATTTTGTCAAGTTTCAAAGAGCTACTACAAACCATGTTGGATTTAGAGTTCCAGATTCATATATCTACATAGGAGAGAACAGAGGGAAACCTAAATATAAAAACTGCTACTGTAGGCGAACGCTTCAACCTAAGAACAAAATTTGGTGAGCCAAGTGGGATTTGTGTACTGATCATTAGCAACAAGTATCATCATGATTGGGTGAAAAAATATTTGCTGGTATTTCGGAAAATCGTTAATTCTTAGAAGCTTGGCAACCCCTCTCAATGAAAGTGCTTTTCCACAGTCTGTGCCTAGGGCTACATGAAGAGGAAACAAACCAAAGAGACAAAACTCAGAACTCCTTTATTTTGTCAAGTTTCAAAGAGCTACTACAAGTCATGTTGGATTTAGAGTTCCAAATTCATCTCTCTATATATGAGAGAATAGAGTGAAACCTAAATATAAAAGCTGCTACTGTAGACGAACGCTTCAACCTAGAAGAACAAAATTTGGTGAGCCAAGTGGGATCTGTGTACTGATCATTACCACCAAGTATCATCAAAATTGGGTGAAAAAATATTTGCTGGTATTTCGGAAACTCGTTATTTCTTAGAAGCTTGGCAACCCCTCTCAATGAAAGTGCTTTTCCACAGTCTTGCATAGGGCTACTTGAAGAGGAAACAAACCAAAGAGACAAAACTGAGAACTCCTTTATTTTGTCAAGTTTCAAAGAGCTACTACAATCCATGTTGGATTTAAAGTTCCAATTTCATCTATCTATATAGGAGAGAACAGAGAGAAACCTAAATATAAAAACTGCTACTGTAGACGAACGCTTCAACCTAAAAGAACAAAATTTGGTGAGCCAAGTGGGATTTGTGTACTGATCATTACCACCAAGTATCATCAATATTGGGTGAAAAAATATTTGCTGGTATTTTGGAAACTCGTTATTTCTTAGAAGCTTGGCAACCCATTTCAATGAAAGTGCTTCCACAGTCTGTGCCTAGGGCTGCTTGAAGAGGAAACAAACCATAGAGACAAAACTGAGAACTCCTTTATTTTGTCAAGTTTCAGAGAGCTACTACAATCCATGTTGGATGTAGAGTTCCAAATTCATGTATCTATATAGGAGAGAACAGAGAGAAACCTAAATATAAAAACTGCTACTGTAGACGAACGCTTCAACCTAGAAGAACAAAATTTGGTGAGCCAAGTGGGATTTGTGTACTGATCATTACAACCAAGTATCATCAAGATTCGGTGTAAAAATATTTGCTGGTGTTTCGGAAAATTGTAATTTCTTGGAAGCTTGGCAACCACTCTCAATGAAAGTGCATTTCCGCAGTCTGTGCCTGGGTCTACTTGAAGAGAAAAGAAACCATAGAGACAAAACTGAAAACTCCTTTATTTTTTCAAGTTTCCAAGAGCTACTACAAACCATTTTGGATTTAGAGTTCCAAATTCATCTATCTATATAGGAGAGATCAGAGTGAAACCTAAATATAAAACTGCTACTGTAGACGAACGCTTCAACCTAGAAGAACAAAATTTGGTGAGCCAAGTGGGATCTGTGTACTGATCATTACCACCAAGTATCATCAAGATTGGGTGAAAAAATATTTGCTGGTATTTCGGAAACTCGTTATTTCTTAGAAGCTTGGCAACCCCTCTCAATGAAAGTGCTTTTTCACAGTCTTGCATAGGGCTACTTGAAGAGGAAACAAACCATAGAGACAAAACTGAGAACTCCTTTATTTTGTCAAGTTTCAAAGAGCTACTACAATCCATGTTGGATTTAGAGTTCCAAATTCATCTATCTATATTGGAGAGAAGAGAGAGAAACCTAAATATAAAACCTGCTACTGTAGACGAATGCTTCAACCTAGAAGAATAAAATTTGGTGAGCCAAGTGGGATTTGTGTACTGATCATTAGCAACAAGTATCATCAAGTTTGGGTGAAAAAATATTTGCTGGTATTTCGGAAACTCGTTATTTCTTAGAAGCTTGGCAACCCCTCTCAACGAAAGTTCTTTTCCACAGTCTGTGCCTAGGGCTAATTGAAGAGGAAACAAACCATAGAGACAAAATTGAAAACTCCTTTATTTTGTCAAGTTTCAAAGAGCTACTACAAACCATGTTGGATTTAGAGTTCCAGTTTCATATATCTATATAGGAGAGAACAGAGGGAAACCTAAATATAAAAACTGCTACTGTAGGCGAACGCTTCAACCTAAGAACAAAATTTGGTGAGCCAAGTGGGATTTGTGTACTGATCATTAGCAACAAGTATCATCAAGATTGGGTGAAAAAATATTTGCTGGTATTTCGGAAAATAGTTAATTCTTAGAAGCTTGGCAACCCCTCTCAATGAAAGTGCTTTTCCACAGTCTGTGCCTAGGGCTACATGAAGAGGAAACAAACCAAAGAGACAAAACTGAGAACTCCTTTATTTTGTCAAGTTTCAAAGAGCTACTACAAGTCATGTTGGATTTAGAGTTCCAAATTCATCTATCTATATAGGAGAGAACAGAGTGAAACCTAAATATAAAAACTGCTACTGTAGACGAACGCTTCAACCTAGAATAACAAAATTTGGTGAGCATAGTGGGATTTGTGTACTGATAATTACAACCAAGTATCATGAAGATTCGGTGTAAAAATATTTGCTGGTGTTTCGGAAAATTGTAATTTCTTAGAAGCTTGGCAACCACTCTCAATGAAAGTGCTTTTCCGCAGTCTGTGCCTAGGGCTACTTGAAGAGAAAAGAAACCATAGAGACAAAACTGAGAACTCCTTTATTTTGTCAAGTTTCCAAGAGCTACTACAAACCATTTTGGATTTAGAGTTCCAAATTCATCTATCAATATAGGAGAGATCAGAGTGAAACCTAAATATAAAAACTGCTACTGTAGACGAACGCTTCAACCTAGAAGAACAAAATTTGGTGAGCCAAGTGGGATCTGTGTACTGATCATTACCACCAAGTATCATCAAGATTGGGTGAAAAAATATTTGCTGGTATTTCGGAAACTCGTTATTTCTTAGAAGCTTGGCAACCCCTCTCAACGAAAGTGCTTTTCCACAGTCTGTGCCTAGGGCTAATTGAAGAGGAAACAAACCATAGAGACAAAATTGAAAACTCCTTTATTTTGTCAAGTTTCAAAGAGCTACTACAAACCATGTTGGATTTAGAGTTCCAGTTTCATATATCTATATAGGAGAGAACAGAGGGAAACCTAAATATAAAAACTGCTACTGTAGGCGAACGCTTCAACCTAAGAACAAAATTTGGTGAGCCAAGTGGGATTTGTGTAGTGATCATTAGCAACAAGTATCATCAAGATTGGGTGAAAAAATATTTGCTGGTATTTCGGAAAATAGTTAATTCTTAGAAGCTTGGCCACCCCTCTCAATGAAAGTGCTTTTCCACAGTCTGTGCCTAGGGCTACATGAAGAGGAAACAAACCAAAGAGACAAAACTGAGAACTCCTTTATTTTGTCAAGTTTCAAAGAGCTACTACAAGTCATGTTGGATTTAGAGTTCCAAATTCATCTATCTATATAGGAGAGAACAGAGTGAAAGATAAATATAAAAACTGCTACTGTAGACGAACGCTTCAACCTAGAAGAACAAAATTTGGTGAGCATAGTGGGATTTGTGTACTGATCATTACAACCAAGTATCATCAAGATTCGGTGTAAAAATATTTGCTGGTGTTACGGAAAATTGTAATTTCTTAGAAGCTTGGCAACCACTCTCAATGAAAGTGCTTTTCCGCAGTCTGTGCCTAGGGCTACTTGAAGAGAAAAGAAACCATAGAGAGAAAACTGAGAACTCCTTTATTTTGTCAAGTTTCCAAGACCTACTACAAACCATTTTGGATTTCGAGATCCAAATTCATCTATCTATATAGGAGAGATCAGAGTGAAACCTAAATATACAAACTGCTACTGTAGACGAACGCGTCAACCTAGAAGAACAAAATTTGTTGAGCCAAGTGAAATCTGTGTACTGATCATTACCACCAAGTATCATCATTGGGTGAAAAAATATTTGCTGGTATTTCGGAAACTCGTTATTTCTAAGAAACTTGGCAACCCCTCTCAATGAAAGTGCTTTTCCACAGTCTTGCATAGGGCTACTTGAAGAGGAAACAAACCACAGAGATAAAACTGAGAACTCCTTTATTTTGTCAAGTTTCAAAGAGCTACTACAATCCATGTTGGATTTAAAGTTCCAAATTCATCTATCTATATAGGAGAGAACAGAGAGAAACCTAAATATAAAAACTGCTACTGTAGACGAACGCTTCAACCTAGAAGAACAAAATTTGGTGAGCCTAGTGGGATTTGTGTACTGATCATTACAACCAAGTATCATCAAGATTCGGTGTAAAAATATTTGCTGGTGTTTCGGAAACTTGTAATTTCTTAGAAGCTTGGCAACCACTCTCAGTGAATGTGCTTTTCCACAGTCTGTGCCTAGGGCTACTTGAAGAGAAAAGAAACCATAGAGACAAAACTCAGAACTCCTTTATTTTGTCAAGTTTCCAAGAGCTACTACAAACCATGTGGGATTTAGAGTTCCAAATTCATCAATCTATATAGGAGAGAACAGAGGGAAACCTAAATATAAAAACTGCTACTGTAGACGAACTCTTCAACCTAGAAGAACAAAATTTGGTGAGCCAAGTGGGATCTGTGTACTGATCATTAGCAACAAGTATCATCAAGATTGGGTGAAAAAATATTTGCTGGTATTTCGGAAACTCGTTATTTCTTAGAAGCTTGGCAACCCCTCTCAATTAAAGTGCTTTTCCACAGTCTGTGCCTAGGGCTACTTGAAGAGGAAACAAACCATAGAGACAAAACTGAGAACTCCTTTTTTTTGTCAAGTTTCAAAGAGCTTCTACAAACCATGTTGGATTTAGAGTTCCAAATTCATCTATCGATATATGAGAGAACAGACTGAAACCTAAATATAAAAACTGCTACTGTGGACGAACGCTTCAACCTAGAAGAACAAAATTTGGTGAGCCAAGTGGGATTTGTGTGCTGATCATTACCACCAAGTATCATCAAGATTGGGTGAAAAAATATTTGCTGGTATTTCGGAAACTTGTAATTTCTTAGAAGCTTGGCAAACTCTCTCAATGAAAGTGCTTTTCCACAGTCTGTGCCTAGGGCTACTTGAAGAGGAAACAAACCATAGAGAAAAACCTGAGAACTCCTTTATTTTGTCAAGTTTCAAAGCGCTACTACAAACCATGTTGGATTTAGAGGTCCAAATTCATATATCTATATAGGAGAGAACAGAGGGAAACCTAAATATAAAAACTGCTACTGTAGGCGAACGCTTCAACCTAGAAGAACACAATTTGGTGAGCCAAGTGGGATTTGTGTACTGATCATTAGCACCAAGTATCATCAAGATTGGGTGAAAAAATATTTGCTGGTATTTCACAAACTCGTTATTTCTTGGAAGCTTGGCAACCTCTCTGAATGAAAGTGCTTTTCCACAGTGTGTGCCTAGTGCTAATTGAAGAGGAAACAATCCATAGAGACAAAACTGAGAACTCTTTTATTTTGTCAAGTTTCAAAGAGCTACTAAAACCATGTTGTATTTAGAGTTCCAAATTCATCTATCTATACAGGAGAGAACAGAGGGAAACCTAAATATAAAAACTGCTACTGTAGACGAAAGCTTCAACCTGGAAGAACAAAATTTGGTGAGCCAAGTGGGATCTGTGTACTGATCATTACCACCAAGTATCATCAAGATTGGCTGAAAAAATATTTGCTGGTATTTCGGAAACTCGTTATTTCTTAGAAGCTTGGCAACCCCTCTCAATTAAAGTGCTTTTCCACAGTCTTGCATAGGGCTACTTGAAGAGGAAACAAACCATAGAGACAAAACTGAGAACTCCTTTATTTTGTCAAGTTTCAAAGAGCTACTACAATCCATGTTGGATTTAGAGTTCCAAAATCATCTATCTATATAGGAGAGAAGAGAGAGAAACCTAAATATATAACCTGCTACTGTAGACGAACGCTTCAACCTAGAAGAATAAAATTTGGTGAGCCAAGTGGGATTTGTGTACTGATCATTACCACCAAGTATCATCAAGATTGGGTGAAATAATATTTGCTGGTATTTCGGAAACTCGTTATTTCTTAGAAGCTTGGCAACCCCTCTCAACGAAAGTGCTTTTCCACAGTCTGTGCCTAGGGCTAATTGTAGAGGAAACAAACCATAGAGACAAAACTCAGAACTCCTTTATTTTGTCAAGTTTCAAAGAGCTACTACAAACCATGTTGGATTTAGAGTTCCAAATTCATCTATCTATATAGGAGAGAAGAGAGAGAAACCTAAATATAAAACCTGCTACTGTAGACGAACGCTTCAACCTAGAAGAATAAAATTTGGTGAGCCAAGTGGGATTTGTGTACTTATCATTACCACCAAGTATCATCAAGATTGGGTGAAAAAATATTTGCTGGTATTTCGGAAACTCGTTATTTCTTAGAAGCTTGGCAACCCCTCTCAACGAAAGTGCTTTTCCACAGTCTGTGCCTAGGGCTAATTGAAGAGGAAACAAAAAAATAGAGACAAAATTGAGAACTCCTTTATTTTGTCAAGCTTCAAAGAGCTACTACAAACCATGTTGGATTTAGAGTTCCAGATTCATATATCTATATAGGAGAGAACAGAGGGAAACCTAAATATAAAAACTGCTACTGTAGGCGAACGCTTCAACCTAAGAACAAAATTTGGTGAGCTAAGTGGGATTTGTGTAGTGATCATTAGCAACAAGTATCATCAAGATTGGGTGAAAAAATATTTGCTGGTATTTCGGAAAATCGTTAATTCTTAGAAGCTTGGCAACCCCTCTCAATGAAAGTGGTTTTCCACAGTCTGTGCCTAGGGCTACATGAAGAGGAAACAAACCAAAGAGACAAAACTCAGAACTCCTTTATTTTGTCAAGTTTCAAAGAGCTACTACAAGTCATGTTGGATTTAGAGTTCCAAATTCATCTATCTATATATGAGAGAACAGAGTGAAACCTAAATATAAAAAATGCTACTGTAGACGAACGCTTCAACATAGAAGAAGAAAATTTGGTGAGCCAAGTGGGATCTGTGTACTGATCATTACCACCAAGTATCATCAAGATTGGGTGAAAAAATATTTGCTGGTATTTCGGAAACTCGTTATTTCTTAGAAGCTTGGCAACCCCTCTCAATGAAAGTGCTTTTCCACAGTCTGTGCCTAGGGCTAATTAAAGAGGAAACAATCCTTAGAGACAAAACTGAGAACTCCTTTATTTTGTCAAGTTTCAAAAGCTACTACAATCCATGTTGGATTTAGAGTTCCAAATTCATCTATCTATATAGGAGAGAACAGAGAGAATCCTAAGTATAAAAACTGCTACTGTAGACGAACGCTTCAACCTAGAAGAACAAAATTTGGTGAGCCAAGTGGGATTTGTGTACTGATCATTACAACCAAGTATCATCAAGATTCGGTGTAAAAATATTTGCTGGTGTTTCGGAAACTTGTAATTTCTTAGAAGCTTGGCAACCCCTCTCTATGAAAGTGGTTTTCCACAGTCTGTGCCTAAAGCTACTTGAAGTGGAAACAAACCATAGAGACAAAACTCAGAACTCTTTATTTTGTCAAGTTTCAAGGAGCTACTACAAACCATGTTGGATTTAGAGTTCCAAATTCATCTATCTATATATGAGAGAACAGAGTGAA